>NC_043712.1:39087810-39231718 GCF_006229205.1 Suricata suricatta | reverse complement strand
GGGGGATTATCCATTGAAAGACACTCGGATTATTTCCATTTAAGGGCTATTAGAAAAAACAGGTATAGTGCACCTGGGTGGCTCAGTCGGTTGAGTGTCCGACTTGAGCTCAGGTGATGATCTCACAGTTCATGGGTTTGAGCCCTGTGTTGGGCTCTGTGCTGAACAGTTTGGACCCTGGAGCCTGCTTCAGATTCTGTGTCTTCCTCTCTCTCTGCATCTCCCCTGCTTGTGCACTCACTCTCTCTTTCTCTCAAAACTAAATAAACAAAAAAATTTTTTTTTAATTACTGGTATGAACATTAATGTACAGGTTTAATGTAAATGCATGTTTTCATTTTTCTGAAATGTGCAACTACTGAGTTGTATGGTTGGTACATGTATAATTTTTTAAGAAACTGTCAAATTATTTTCCAGAGTGTCTATATTATTCTATATTATTACCAGAAATATATGAAAAGAGCCAATTTATCCATTCTCACCAGCATTTGGTTTTGTCATATATTGTTTTAATTTTAGATGTTCACAGAACTATGTAGTGATATCTCCTCATTATTTCAATTTACATATACTTAATGGTAAATTATATTTAATATATGTTCATGCATTTATTTGCCATTCATATCTCCTATTTCATGAAATGTCTGTACATGTCTTTCGCTAATTTTCTACTTGGATTTTTAAAAATTTTGGCTTTTGAGAGTTCTTTACAGATTCCAAATATAAGACTTTTATCAGATACTTGACTTGCCAATATTTTATCCCAGCCTCAGTCATGTTTTTTTCATGTGTTCTTAGGGTCTTTCACAGTGCTGCTTCTTTTAAAGAACAGAGTTTTGTCCAGTTAATTAATAGGAAAAGAAATAAAAGCAGCAAACACACCTATATTTGCATGCTGAGTTATGGCAATGGAAAATGTATTCCAGTTTTCAAATAATTGATTTACACATCACTAGTTAGAATACAACCCACTCATAAGTTAGGCAGATTCCATTTAAGCGAACTATATTAGAACAAAACTGCAGTTACTTTCTTTTCCTAAACAAAAATACTTTGAATTTCACTCTAAGTCAATTAAAATGAAAAGAAATTAATGCCGCCAACACGTTTTCATATGTTTTCTCTCTGAGCCAATATTGTGACATTTGTATGATATTCACCTGAAAGTATCTAAATTTTCTATTGAAATTAAGATTGATTAATCTTATGCCTTTCTAAGGAATGTATGTATTTTTTCCTATTTTTAAATTAGTCTTAATAAGATTAAGTTTCTTAGGCGGTAATAAAAAGAAGTGACATATCCACTTAAACTAATGTACATATTTAAGCTATCAACCCTAACATTATTATCCATTTTCTTTTCCTTATACCCAAAAGAAAACATTAAATTTTCACATTTCTGGCTTATATTGACTGCAAGTTCATTTAAAAGTCTCAAGATAACAAATTGTTCTCAATATTTCTTTTCTATTTTATAATATGATATTATTTTTTGACAAAATGATGAGGATTTATTTACAGAATATGAAAATGTTTATGTTATGAGTACTTTGATAAATTTTGGTTACATAAAATAAAAATAATGAAACTAAATGGGCAAAAACTCTTTTAAGTTAATCCAACGAATGACTATTATAATTTTTCAATTAGCCATGAACATATTTCCTCCATATTTATCATACATATTTTTATTTAATAGGTTGGAAGGTCAGGAATGAGTGAGAATAAGGTGTGACAACTGTTTTTCTGTAAAGATGTTGCAACTGTGAAGAATTTATACTTTTGCTTAAAAGCTTGTGTCTACTGACCATCTCTTCTCTGGCTAGTTTTAGTAGATATTTTGAATGTTCAAAGTTAAAATTTGATCTCTGACATCAGGGATATTACTTTCTTGAATTCCTTCTATGAATATAAACCAATTTATCATCAACTAATTCAGTCTGTAATGAAATGTTAGATATTCATTGCCAGTTAAAAATGTTACAGTGATTTTTTTTTGAGAATACAGAGGAAAAAGTGTTTTAAGGAGAAAATAAAGCTTGAACTGTGTCTTATCAGATTAGGAAAATTTAGAGTAGCAGATCACAACTCAAGCATTAAAAAACATATATGTTAAGGAGACACAAAGGTGGTAGTTGGTGAGCAAAGAAAAGCAAAGACATTTCCTTTTTCTATAAAAATAATTTTGCAATGATATTACATAATGTAGAATTTTCTATTGATTTTTCCTTTTGGTATCAATTCATTTATAGTTTTTAAAGAGAAACATGAATATATACAGAACATTAGACAGAACACACCAAGGACTATAAACTCATCTAAGGATTTTTAAAAATCTAGCATATGCTTATTAGAGCAAAAAGGTAGATTTGGTATTAATCCAAAAATTAATACTGCAATACTGAAAGTTTATATTCAGTAAGTATTTTAATTTTACATTGGTAGTCAAGTTTGTTGGAAGCAAATGCTGGATAGGAACAAAACCCAGTGGCTCCTGTGGGGCTTAGTCCATTAAGCCTCTGACTCCTGGTTTCATCTCTGGTCATGAGGCTCATGGTTTGGAGTTTGGGTCCCACACTGGGCTCTGAGCTGAAAGCATGGATCCTGCTTGGGATTCCCTCTCCCTCTCTCTCTGCCTCTTCCCTGCTCATTCTCTTTCATGCTCTCGCGCACTCTCTCTCTCTCCCCTTCTCTCTCTCTCAAATAAACAAAGAAAGAAAAATAAAAAATAAAGAAATAAAATACAATTATAGCAACTGCATGACTAAGTGCCCTTAAGTGTACAAATATATTTTAAAATAAATGTGTATCAATCAGCTTAGGCTTGGCTATTGCACTAAAAAGCAATCTCAAAAATCTCAGTGGCAAAAATCAAACATTTTTTTTTCTTGTGTTATATTGCAAGCCAGAAGAAAATTCTCTTTAGGAGAAAAGCCTCCTGTGGCAGAGAGATAAAGAGGAATAGTGAGACTCTCACAGACTCGCTAAGCTGTGCTCCACATCACCACTCATCACATCCACTCCCATTTCATGGCCAAAGCAAATCCCATGGTCAAGCCCAATGTGAGAGGAGTGAGTAAAAACAAACCTGATGGTGAGAAGGACAGTTAAATAACTAGAAATATTAAGTCGATCAACTACAGATTAATTAAAAAAAGTTCATCTTCCAAGTAGAAAAAATTATCACAGTACGTACACATGTGATTCATAGGAGAGAGCATCCAAATGACCAAAATAACATAAAAAGCAGTTCATTAGTATTAAAATAGAGGTAAATTAAAAGGATGAGGTATAATTTTCCAACTGTCAGACTGATAAAGCTTAAAATGTGTAGCTAAAACCTAGTGTTGGAGGTATTATGAAGAATGGGATCTTTTATAATCCGTTCTGACTGTACTACTCTGAACGTGCTCAAAATACTTTCTTTAAAAAACAAAAGGCAAAATTGATATTGATCCTCTTCAAGAAAGGGTAGACTTCCACACTTCATTACCTGTGCCAGTTTGAAAAATTGAATGCTCGCCTGTTTTGTGGCATTCTGGATTCGGCAGAGAAAGCCCTTCCCAATGCCAAATTAGACAAGTCATAGACACATGACCTTATCCGACAGACTTTCTTGGAGAGTTCAGAATACCACAAAGCTGGCCAGCTCTCTTATCTCTAAGAAAGGGATCTCCGAGAAAGTGTTGACTTCCGTGCCTCCATTACCTTCAATGGAAAACAAGTGATAAGAACAGAACTCCTATGAGGCTACTGTTTACAAATCACCTGTGCAGGAAAGGACTTTATGTAGGGACAAATCTGATAATGTTCAACATTTGATATCACTATGTTTTCAACTGGTATTAGAAGTCCTGGTTGGGTCAAAATTGCTGTGATCAAACACAGTATTAAAATGCCCCCAAACAGACACAGACCTTAACAACTTAATCAGACAACCAGCTAAGTGAACTTACTCTAGTTCATAAAGAAGAATGTGCCATGGCAACCTGCTTTCCAAGTTTTAATACATAGGCATACTATCGTTTTCCATGATGTGATAACAATACAGAACAAAAGAACAAGATTGCCATCACAAAAGGCAAGAGTCCTATGAGCAAGGAAGACATTTTGAAGGTACAAATCAGGGCACTAAGAACCACAAAATTGAAATGAAAAGCAGACAGACAAAGGTGCCTTCTAATTCTTCTTATAAATCCTACACCCTTTACATGAAAAGCATGAAAAGCATTACCAGTGATGAGGATAAATAGAAGATTTTTGACAAGTATAATGAAATCATCAACTGGCTCCTTAAGAATCACATTGCAGAAAATGAGACTTTGTGTATCAGCAGAAAGAGTTAGAGGAAGTCTGATCCCCATCGTCACCAAGCTGTACAAGATACAGAAGCATATCAGAAAAAGAATATTGAGGTGCTTCCCTGGGGCAGAGATCTCTCATCTGGATTTGCTTCTTCTGGATTCATCACTGAAGAGACTGATTAAGCCAACAAGAGAAACCATGCGTTAGTCTACAGTAAAAACAAAACAAAACAAAGAGAAGCCCACATTGTGGCAAATTCAATGATATAATGTTAAACCGAGATATCAACATTTCAGCACTCTCACTACATAAAGGGGACACAGGGGAAAAGATGACGGTGCAGCACATCAGTGCTATGTTGTAAGTTAGTAGCAAATTCAGTATTCTAAGTGAAAACCCTGCTTAAAATTTGCACAGAAGATAATAGTAAGGAATACTAAAATTAATTAATTAAATAAAAACCAACATACACAATTCATAATTAAGTATTCTATTCCAAATCATAGGTCACAATTGCTCAGTTTTAGAATAAATCCCCCCCTTCCAAATTGATAGGGGATTAGTTAGCATGACTGTTCACTGCTGTCTCTTTGTAGATTCCACAAGTAGAATAGAGGAAGAAGACAAGACAAAACTACAAACAGAAAAAGATAAACATGATTTTAATCATTATCACAATTACTATATTTCCTATTAGTAATTTTCTCTCTTTTGAAATAACTTAGTAAACCTAGCAAATTGATACTAAAAGATAAGATTAAGAATTTTATTACATCTTAATGTGGCATTTGGCTTACTAGATTTTCTCCCTTCCTGACAGTAATATTTTTGATAAATGAATTAAACACAAGATACCATCAATTAAAAAAGCAAAGATGATCCTTCCACACATTAATCTCATTTATGGTGATATTATTCCTTGGCATCTAAGGAAATCAAGGACTGGAAAAATATAAATATGGTATGCTTAGCACTGGATATGCGCAATCTATCAGAAAAGGGATTTGTTAATTTATTTTTTTTTCCATTTTGAGATATAAAATTACTCTGCTTTGCTGCCCTTGTCAGCAGGATCAATAAATAACAGTTTAATGGCGTGAAGGCTTTAACACAAGAGAAGACTTATGTGCTCTGTAGCCGAACTTCAGCCAGACTATTTCTCATCTGTTTTAGGTGCTCCTATTAGTTTCATCTGCTACAAGTACACAAATGGAAGATTTGTATGCATTTATTCATACATAACTCAAACACACGCTAATAAGCATATTTTAATTGGACAGAAACTGTACTACTAAAAGAGTAAGTTTATTGCCACCCTATTTTCATACATCAACTTATTATGAAGCATCAAGAATAACTTAAAAATTACTTTTTAACTATATCTCAAAAGTTTTTCTACATATCAACCTAGATGCTATTTTTTCCCCAAAATTTGGGCTGCTCTTTGAGTGATACTTACAGTCTAGGAAAAACAAAGGGAGAGGAAGACCAGCCAAAAAAAGAAAGGGGGAAATTTAATGATAAATATAAAATATACAGAAATACAAGGAGTACAGATATCTCTAATGTTAAGATTTTAAATTAAAAGAATTTATCCTCAACATTTTAATAATAACCCATTCTTTATTACAAAAACAAATAATTCATGATAGAAATATAAGAATCATTAAAATTTATTGAATGACTGAAATTGTCAGGCACTGTGCTCCCCCTTTCATAGATTTTATGTCATTTCTCTCTCTCTCTCTCTCTCTCTCTCTCACACACACCCATGAGAGTATTATTGTTTTCCCTATGCATTATATATAAATTATAATTCACATATATAAGTAACACTCTACTACTTCCTTGCCATGCCTGAACTACGAACTTTGGGGATTTTTTTGTGAAGCCGAGGAATTTTAATTCTTTTCCCACGCAGCCATTACTACCCAGGTTTAACTGTCTGTCCTGAGCACTGTCAAACATTAGAAAATCAGTGCCCACTGCTCCAGTCTCTCATAGACTGTTCTCTTTTCCATTACTGCAGGGAACATACACATCCCCCCTAGAGCTCTTCCCTGCCCCACCAGTATTTTGTTTGGAATTTAGTCAATAGAATAGTATCGCAGTAGTTTTCTATGATGATAGATGGTAACTGCGCTTAAGGTGAGCATAGACTTGTCCAATCACTGTGCTGAACACTTGAAACCCTGGGGCAACTGTACTTCATTTTTTAAAAAAATCTAAAACATTGTCACTAAAAACCAGGAAACAGAGAGCTGTAGTATCCATTTAACAAAAAAGATTCCCCCCAAAACAAAGCAAAAAGAAACCCCTTAAACAGTGCAAATGTTCACATATTGTCATGTCTTAATGATCACATACAACGATCCGGGTTATATTAACTCCAGAGTCAGAGTTCTTAACCGCTGCAAACTAGAGATGATTAACACTTCTTAATAATATGTATTCAGAAGTCGGACTGGTTAGCTTCAGTTCCGCCTGATCTTAGCCAAAAGGCCAAGAAACCAGCGGTTAGCTTCAGTTCCCAGCTTTCCCACGTACCCGTTTTCTTACAGTGGGTAATAATCACTTTTTGGATAAAATATGCCTTTCTTGATTTGTTGTGGTAATTAAATAAAATGATACATGTCAAAAAGTTGCAGAGGGACCTGAACACAGTCCTCTAAAACTGTTGGTTTTTTATACTGGAGACAATACACACCCGCCCTGACCGCCTCGCTTCACCAATTCTCATGCAGACTGAAACCACTGACACAGACGATGTCATACCCTTGATTTTGATACTCGATTTTGATAGATAATATCGGATGGTACGGGGAACACACGTTTTGGAGAAATATCCACACAGCTCTTTTTATTTTTCTTAATTGGGATAAAATTGGTATATAGCATTATATTAGTTTCATATTACAACATAGTAAGTTGATACCTGTATATACTACCAAGTGATCACAAGTACGGGGGGATAAGTTTAGGAATTCCCTGAGCTTGCACGGATGGGTGAACAAGGCATAAAGAATTAGACAGCCACAGGATGAATGCAGCCAACATTGGGTAAACAAGATGAGAGGTAAATGGGGCAAGACCCCCAGTAGAGGACAAAGATAGAGGAATAGAAAAGCCTCAGGTTGGAAGCATCAAAAACGAAGTAAGTAAGATTAGGTATTGAGGGCAGAAATGCCTCCCAACTTAGTACAGTAGCAGAAAGCACTTTCACAGGAAGGAAGGACCAAATTAGGTAAACAGGCAAACAGGGCTATAGACCTCAGCAGGGTGAAGTTGCCTGAGGGGAGCTTAATTAGCAGGAGAAAGGTGCCTTGAAGACCCTGAGGTAGAAAGCTCTTTCTTGTCCCAGAGGCAAGTTTAGGTAAACAGACGTGGGGGGGGGGGGGCGCTCAGGTCTGATGTAAACATGCATCTGCCCTAGTGCCAGGATTTTGTTTTATATTGACCCAAAGCCCTAACACTGCCTATCTTCAAAACCCCTTCCCCCACACCCATACGTTACTGTTCAGGAGTTCATGGTCTCTTTTTGCACTCCATCATACTTGTAAGACTTCTGATCCTAATACAAACGGAGCAAGGATGCTTACTAGGGGCTCTGGTCTCCTCCCAGACTTTAGCCTCTCTTGCATTTTAATCCTGTGTTTGCTCTCCTGCCGGACAAGAGAGAACTCCAGATCCAGAGTCCATGACAACACTAAGTCTAGTTGTCATCCATCACCACACAACTGACCTCTGTCACCCTTTTATGCCCACCCCGCAACCTCTTTCTCCTCTAAAAATCACCAATCTGCTCTCTGTACCTATGAGTTTTGTCTGTTTTTTTAAAATTCCAAATATAAGTGAAGTATTACAGAATTTGTCTTTCTCAATCTGACTTACTTCACTTAGCATAATACCCTCAAGGTTCATCCACAGTGTTGCAAATGCTTTTTTTTTTTTTTTTTTGGCTTCAAAACTAAGTACTCTGTGTGTGTGTGTGTGTGTGTGTGTGTGTGTGTGTGTGTGTGTACCAGAACTTCTTTATTTATCCATCGATGAACACTTTGGTTGCTTCCTACCTCGGCTATTATAAATAATACTGCAATGAACAAAAGGGTGCATACATCTTTCCAAATTAGTATTTTTGTTTTCTTCAGATAAATACTCAGAAGTGGAATAGCTGGATTACATAGCACTTCTTTAATTTTTTTGAAAAACCTCCATGCTGTTTTCCATAGTAATTGCTCCAATTTACATTCCCATCAACAATGTACCAGTGATGCCTTTTCTCCTGTCTTCTCCAACACTTGTTATTTCTTGTTTTTGATAAGCGCCATTCTGAAAGGTATTAGATGGTATCTCATTGTGGTTTTGGTTTCCATTTTTTTGATGATTGGTGCTGTTGAACATCTTTCCATGTGCCTGTTTTCCATCTGTAGGTCTTCTTTAGAAAATGTCTATTTAGATCCTCTGCCTACTTTTTAATTAGATAAACAGTCTAAGTTGATAGTGACTTAAATTTGAATACATTCTTAAGAATCTATATTTTTGTTCCCCTACCCCCATGTTTTATGGTTTTTTTTTTTTTTACATCTTTCCATTTTGAGTATCCCTTAAATTACCCCTTAAGTATTCCTGTATATTCCCTAAGTATCCCTGTAGTTACAGGTAATTCTACTACTTTTGTTTTTTACATTCATATTAGCTTTATAAATCGTCAACTATCTACTAAATAATTGCCTTTGCCAGTGAGATTGCTACTTCCATATGTTTTCATGTTTTTATTTTTTACCGATTGTGAGAGAGAGAGAGTCAGTGAATGAGTGTGAGCGGGTGAGGGGTAGAGAAAGAGGGAAGGAGAATCCCAAGCAGACTCTCCGCTGTCAGCACAGAGTATAATGCTCAGAGCTCTCCCTCCCAAACAGTAAAATCATGACCTGAGCTGAAACCAAGAGTTACGTGCTCAACTGACTGACCCACCCAGGTAGCCCTGTTTTCTTGTTTTTAATTAGTGCCTTCTCTTTTCAGTCTAAATAAATCCCTTTAACATTTCTGTAAGGCTGGTCGAGTGGTGATGATGTTATGCCCCAGATTTCATCATCGTCCCCAAACACCAAAGACCACCTGGGAGATCAAGTCACACATGCAAAAGCAAAGGGCATTTATTATTACGGGTTCGGGCTCACAGACTTCACCAGCGCAGTGGATCCATGCTGAGAGCCCTGAACAGAGGTGGGTAGGGCCTTTTATGGGGTCTGGGCAGGGGGGAGTTACAGGAAACTGTGACACAGGTAGTGAGCCAATCACTATCGCCTATCATTATTGGCAGTAACTTTAACTATATACATTGTTACCTTTGGCGGGACCCAATCACAACATTTAGAGTATTGACCAATTACAGAGTGGACCCAGTAGGGCGTAGCTTCTATCTCTAGGCCTGCCCTTAGAAATGTTAAGGGTGTTAGCTGGCCTTTCTTGATCCGGTGATACAAGGGTGGTCCCTCCTGCCTTGGGCAATGCGTGCCCTTTTATTGTCTAATGATTCTGAGAAACCTATACCTAGGCCTCCAAGGTCAGAGGGGAAACTTGAAGCCTGTCATGGAGTCAGTTTGATTCAGACCTGCGTCCTTACAATGAACTTCTTTAGCTTTTGCTTATCTGGGAATTCTTTATCTCTTCTCCAATTCTGAATGATAATCTTTCACAGTAGAGTAGTCTTGGTTTGAAATTTTTTCCTTTCAGCATTTTGAATATCTTATGCCACTCCTTTCTGGTCTACAAAGTTTCCAATTAAAAATCAGCTTATAATCTTATGGGGGTTCCCTTTTACATAAGAAGTTGTTTTTCCTCACTGCTTTTAAGATTCTTTAATTTTGACATTCTAATTATAATGTGTCACGGTGTGGATCTCTTGGGGTTCGTCTTATTGGAAATCTCTGTGCTTCCTGGCCTCGGGTATATGTTTCCTTCCCTAAGAGAAGTTTAAGCCATTATTTCTTCTGATACGTTTTCTGCCCCCCTCTCTCTCTCTCTTCTCCTTCTGTGACACCGATAACACAAATGTTATTCCACCCGATGTTGTCCATGGATCCCTTAAGCTATCTTCACTCTTTAAAATTCTTTTTTTTCTTTTCACTGCTGTTTGGGTGAGTTCTACCTGTATTCCAAGTAATTGGTCCATTTTTTCCTGCTTCATCTAGTCTGCAATTGAACCACTCTAGTATATTTTTCAATTCAGTTATTTTATTTTTCAGCTCTGTGACTTTTGTTTGTACTTTCTTATATTTTCTGTCTCTTTTTTTAAGTTCTCACTGTGTTCATCCGTTCCTCTCCTTAATTAGGTGAGTATCTTTAAGATCATTACTTCAACCTCTTCATCAGGTGGATTCCTTATCTCTGTTTCATAAAAGTCTTTTTCTGAGGCTTTGTATTCTTTTTTTCATTTGGAATATATTGCTCTGTTTGTTCATTTTGCTTGGATCTTTGTGTTGTTTCTATGTATTTGGTGACATAGCTATCTGTCCCATTCTTTAAGAGACGGCCTTGTACAGAAGATAAGCCTCCTCATTCAACTTTTTCCTAGGTTCCAGTTGTCTCTTGAACGATGCTCAGTGTGTGAGGAGCCTGCTTTGATCCTAATAGGTCCCAGCTGTTGAGGGTGTGCCAAGACCTGCCAAACCTCCAAAGGGAGAGATCTCAATCAGCACCCAGTTTCATGCTAATCTGAAGCCATACCCTCAAGAAGCAGCTTTTTTAACCCTTGCAACTATTGGATTAGGAAGCTATTAGCTTTGATACTTTATAATAAAAATTCTACCCTCAAAGAGCCATTCAAGTGTTTGATTTGTCCAAAGGGGGGAAAAAAACAACTTACTCTACAGGACCTTAAAATAATGCAATTCTGAACTCCATATTCAAGTATTACATAGTTATATGATTCAAGTTAGTGGTCATTACTATTTCTGTATTCTAGAAATTGGAAAAACTACAGTCTAAGTTCCTGTTGATATCTTACTATATCATGGCTTCTGACTGTAGAACAACCACTAACTAGTTTAAGAGGAAAGATATATTTGGAAGATATTTAAAGGTTCTCAGACTTGTTGATAGGATCTGGCTACCCTGCCCTTTGTTAGACATGCACTCTGTACCCTGCAGTTCACAATGCTCACGCTAGGCATTGTACAAAAAAAACCCAGTGTTACTGTTACTTCTGAAAAACAGACTTCTGTGTGCCCTGATACCATAAATAAATATCCTGGTATTGTGTACCTATGATCCCTTCTGAACTCATATTTTATCTAGATCTATCTGAGTGACAGACAAGCCATGTTCCTGGTATCTAGCCTCAAGAAAGGATAGGAAGCAAGTTAGACCTCTGCCTGGGAACAGAGGACCCATGTGAAAGTCCCCAGGAGGGCGAATGCCTACAAGGACTTTGAAAAATGCCAAGAGGCCGAGATGCATGATAATTTTCCGAAATACTAATAAAACTTCAAAGCTAATTGTCATAGTCCAGGACAAATTTTAAAATTACCCACACCCAACCCCATGCAGTTTTGGAGTCGTTACATTTTCTAAGCTTTCTATCTGCCACCCCCTCCTTCTCATAGAACAGATTGCTGAATGAATGAGTGTGCATATAATGTCTTTACAAAACCACTTGTATCAGCACATATTCAGAAGCTGTGTCATAAACTAACATTGTTATCCTAAAAAAAAAAGCTGAGGCATACTATTTTGGAAATAATACAACCATGTACACATGTGTTTATGCCATAACTGACACCACTACAGTAACTCCCTAAAGGCAGATACCTGTACCACCCTCCTTATCAGAAAAGAATGTGTTTATGTTGCCTGAATAATGTTCTTTTCTGATTTAGCATTGTTATAGCTGATGTTCAAAATGCTAAGGAAGTCTAAACATATTTATTTCTCAGTACAAGTAAATGAGTACAAAAATCTCTCTTATTCATAGAAGATTCTCCCCACAACAATAACTAACCAGGTATGGAGAGCAACCTCAGAACCTTCCACGATGGTTTCCCTTACCAAAAGCTGAGATCCGTGAAGGTATACAGTTCTAAATATTTTTTTAATATTTATTTTTGAGAGAGAAAAAGAGAGAGACAGAGATAGATAGAGTACGCATATGTTTAAGTGGGAGAGGGGCAGAGAGAGAGGGAGACACAGAGTCCCAAACAGGCTCCAGACTCTGAGCTGTCAGCGCAGAGCCGGAAGTGAGCTCAAACTCCCAGATGGTGAAATGATGACCTGAGCCAAAGTTGGACACTTAACTCACTGAGCCACCCAGATGCTCCAAGGTGTATAGTTTTAAAAGGTAAGAATTTAGAAGTGGAATTTCTCCTTTTTGATCACACTATGTAATCACTAAAAATCTCTGCATGGAGTCTGATGTTAAGAAACAAACTGTCCAGGTTCCTGCATGGCTCAGTCAGTTAAGGGTCTGACTCTTGACTTCTGTTCAGGTCATGATTTCATAGTTTGTGGGTTCAGCCTTCACACTGGGCTTTGCACTGATAGTGCAGAACTTGCTTGGGATTCTCTGCCTCTGTCTCTGCCCCTTCCCAGCTCATGCTGGCTCTTTCTAACTCTCTCAAAATAAATAAATAGAACTTAAAAAAAGAGAAAGAGAGAAATCATCAAATGCTAGAACCATTATATAGTAGAAATTAAGACTTGTGATTGTTTCTGATTTTTTTTTTTAATTTGCTTGTTTGCAAATAACTCCTCTGGGTTAATTACTCAAAGTCCTGCATTCATCATATGATTCAATACTTATTTTAATAGGTCAGACAGTGACTGAACAGTACAAAACTTTGATGAATAGTCAGTGGCACCTGGGTGTCTCAGTCAATTAAGCATCTAACTCTTATTTTCAGCTTAGGTCATGATCTCACATTTCTTGACACTAAGTCCTCCACTGACCTCCAGGCTGACAGCATGGAGCCTGTTTGGGATTGTCTTCTTTCTCTCTCTCTGCCTCTCCCCTGCTTATGTACGCTCTCGCTCTCTTTCTCTCTCTCTCTCCCCCCTTCTCCCTCTGTCAAAATAAATAAATAAACTTAAAAAAAAGAATAGTCAAAGGGAGCACCTGAGTGGCTCATTTGATTAAGCAGCCAACTCTTGGTTTTGACTAAGGTCATGATCTCACAGTTTATGGGTTCAAATCCCACACTGGGCTCTGAGCTGACAGTGCAGAGCCTGCTTGGGATTCTCTCTCCCTCTTTTTCTGCCCCTCCTCTGCTTGCACTCTTTTTAAAAATAAGCTAACATTAAAAAAGTCAAATAAATGATGCTTTTCAACTTTCTTCAAGAGCTACATCCTTGGTAAAACCACTAAATGAAAAAATAATTAACTTTTAAACTACCTCATTGAAAAGAGCCAATATAAATTCAATTCTTTTAAATTGAATTCTGTAATTGTTACACGTCCATCATATAGAAGTTATAGTAGTAATTTACATGGACTTTAAAATCCCAGTTATGTTGCATAATGCACTGCAATGTATCAACAACAGAACAATTCTTGTATGTCTACCCTTTTACTCAGTAGCCAATGGAAATCTCAGAGGAAAGCTCAAGAACTTTGTGTGTATTCTTACTTCCAATTAAGACTCATATAAATGTTCAAGACAAAAAAATAAAATAAAAATATTAGATGAAATTTATGGAATGCTTACTTTTTATCAACTACAGCTCTCTTTTGTATCCATTCATGCATATATTAATTCAGTCACCATTAAAGATGAGAAAAGCAAAACAAAACAAAATCCTGAGGCACAAAGAAAGTTTAAAAGAATTCTAAAAGGAGATGTTCATTATAAACCTCTAAAACCACTCTACTTTAAATTACATACTAGGTTAGGGGTGCCTGGGTGGCTCAGTTGGTTAAGTGTCCAAGTCTTACTTTCGACTCAGGTCATGATCTTACAGTTCGTGAGTTCGAATCCCCACATTGGGCTCTGTGCTGTCAGTGTGGAGCCTGCTTGGGATTCTCTCTCTCTCTCTCTCTCTCTCTCTCTCTCTCTCTCTCTCTCCCTCCCTCCCTCCCTCCCCTGCTTGTACTCTCTCTAAAAATAAATAAATAAACTTTAATAACTAAAAAAAATAAATGCTAGATTTATTTTTCACTATTTAGCAAAAATTTTCAAATGTGCAGAAAATATTTGCAAAATGTTGAAGAAATATACAAATGTTTAAAACTTGGCTCTTGATTCTTGGCCTTTATTGAATTCAAAATTAGTGATAGATGGAATATGTTGATAAACAGATATCTATTTAATGCAATAATACCATGGCAGTAGTAAGCTCTTAATGTGGAAGTAACCAATTCTGTCTGTGGTCAGGGAGGCGAGCTTTCAGGGATAAGTATTTGCCAGCAGAAAAATGGAGAAAGATGAAGAGGTTGTGAGAAAACTTTTCAGGACTAATAAGCATGAGACTAAAAATATAGCTAAGATCCTCAGTATGATCATAGCAGTGTGTTCTTAGGATTATTTTAAGAAATTGAAAAGAAATTAGGAAATACAGCTTGGGAAGTTGGCTGAGCCTAGTAGGGAAAGTAATTTGAATTATCTATTTTAAGCAACCTTTTAAGCAATAAAAAATGATCAGATATTTAGACACGCCATTTTGACACTGATGACATTTTAGTAATAGATTTTTAAAGACCAAGTTTAATACTTAAAAATATATTAACACTTGTTAATCTCTATTAAAAATATATTAAGCTATTTCCACCTACTATATTTTCATTTATTCTAATTAATGTTATTGAAATATATTATTTTCTGTAAATATTTTAAGATTCTTAAGTTGTACATAATTTTCATCATTTTGGTTTTTTCCGCTTTAAAATTTTACTCTTTATAGCCTCTGCCACTGTAAATTTGCATGCATGTGTACCACGTCTGATGGCTGAGGGTAAAAATATTATCAAACTCATTTTTACAGTCAGAAGTTTAGTTATTATTATCTTTTTTTACTTCATATTAGAGACAAGTGCTAGTCATATTTATTTTGTTGAATGTAGCAAGTACTTCCTCCCTGTTTAACCAATGAGAAAAATATGGCAAATTACTTCAACTTTATTAACCAGATTGCATGCATTCTACCACTCACTTTGTTTGTCACCAGGCGTCTTACTGCTTTGTACATGATGTCATAACTCTCCCCACCAGTAGCAGAGCAAAGATGAAATAAAGAGTTAAGTGGTGATGACAGAGTACCTTTGAGTGTAAAAATGAAAAGGTCAAAATATTTTGCTATAAAGTGATGCTATCACAGTTACTTTAAAAGGGAAATATTACTTAAAATTTTAAGGATGGTTGGTGGCATTGGGCAAAGACATGGAGTATAGGGAGACCAAAAGTAGGAAAAAAATAAGCAAGGGTGTGATGACAGCTAAAACCAAAGATTCTGAATTGTCATTAAGAAGAAGAGTCACACATGTGAGGGGGAGGGATATGCAAAAATAACGCCAGAAATCTGGCAACAAAAAGAGTAAAATGGAGTAAGCATTGCTAAAATAGTTATTTAAAATGCAACACGGAAGACTTTGAGGAAATGGGGCTCTCTTGTCTCAAATTCTTGAGATTATTGCTGAACTCAGCTAAAATTCCAGACATATGCTACATGGTAGACTGGACATAAATGGACTTTCTGCCTAACATAGCACAAATCATGTATAACTTAGTGTAACTATATTTATATCAGACCAAGTATTTTGTTCAAAATAGTTTATGTCAATACTCTCTTTCCTCTTGAAAACGTCTAACCTCCTTTGTCTCTCCAAAACACACTTTAGATTTTGTCACATCTGTCACTCCTAGATTGCAATTCCTAACACCCTAAATAAATGCATATACATTACTTTGCAGCTTGCAGTTTTTGTCTTTCATTGGTCAACAAAACCAAGTTCAGCAACATGCTATCACATATCTGTGATTCTTTTTATTTGAGGCTTTCTTAATTGACTGTCCCTTTCACATACATGCTCACACATATATGTCTTGCAAGGAGAGGAATTTTACATCCATGATTTAACAAACTGTATTACGCAACTTTTCTCATCATTTCTTCCATGGTCTTCGTACCATCTCTGACCCTAGAAATTCCTCACCCCAGCTTTACAGGTTTCAGATTCTTTCCAATAACTAGCATTCCCTAGGTCCTCCTTCTCCTTTATTTGTTCCCTCTTTTCCTCTCCTAAATTACTATTTATTTGTAATGGAAATTGCATTAGTTATCTCTTTGGATTTCCCTCTAGACCATGACTAAAATAGTCCCCTACCTTTTAATGCCAAACAGTAATCTTTCCTAAACTTAATTCTCTTCCTCAGAAGGATTTTCTTTTATGATTTACTTTGGCTGTTTAGACATATTTCTAAACGTTATACCTGTTAAGCTTTGTAATCTGCCAATTTTTGCATGTTAGATTTCCACTTCAGAATTTGATTAGGTATTTAATTTCCTTATAAAGACAACGATGTCTCTCCACACTCCAATGTTAACTTCCTTATCTCATTTCAAGTTGTTCTACCAATCACCTGAAGGCTTTTTTTAAAGTTATGCTTTACACTGGTTAGCAAGCATCGCTGATATCCTTGGGGATAATAAATGGCACCCTAAGGAGGGTGAGTGAGACTACTCTTTGCACACAATGCAGTCCTTTATTATTTAAGATCTTATTTTAGTTTTCACTCATTATTCATTTGGGTGAGGATTCTGGGCAATGGTGGTTATGCTGCTGCACCTACGGACTCCATAGGTAAGAAAACCTTACACAGCTCCTCCACTAACATGACAGTGTTAGAATTTTCAGTCCACACGTCTTACGAAACTAACTTGAACAAAGCCATTTAAACCTGGCAATGCTAATGCTTCCTTCAGGAATCTGTGCAGTTTATTTGAGCAATCCCAAAAAGACCCTGGGTGAGCAAGGTTGTGAACATATTCCAGATAAATGACCAAGTTTTCCAACCACTGCATCCATAGGTCCAGAAAAATAGTAAGTAATCATTGCCCTCTTCTCACACACACACACAGTTAATTCATTAAGTCAGGAAACACTGCAAAGCCTTGGGAACTAGAACTTGAGATCTATTAAATGTTATGCTTCTAAATAAATCACTTATCAGATCTACATATCAAAAATCAGGGGTTGGTTTTATTTGACCTTCTCATTTCTCATGGTGTGTGGTGAGAATGAATGAGATTGGGTAAAAGATTGGTTTTGAATTTCTCGAAATAAATGTCCTATATCTATTCTAGGAACTACTTCAAGAGATGGATTTCAGAACCTAAAATCTTAAATTGCCTGCTGTGTGACATGCTGCAGTATAATGTCTTAGATTCTTCTCTTTGCTCTGGGGCAGCATTGCCCAATATTTTTTCAGGCTGTGACACAGTTATGAACTTCTAGGAACACACTGTATAAACAAATAGAACTCAGTTGGAGTTGCCTCGACATTAAGGGAGATTGTATTTATAGACCCTCTACCATGCTAGAGGCATCATGTAAAGCTTGTTCCATAAATACACTTAGCACTTCCCACAATTCTATGCACTGGGTATTATTTTAGAGCAAACCAGGGAACAGACTACTTTAATTGTCAGGCTGACTTTCAGCTTACCACTTGTATCACATTGACAAAAATCTCCTAACTTTTATGATTGGCTGTGAAGATGAGGATGTTCTGACATCTGACACACCGATGGCTAAGAACTTGTGCCCTCATCCTTCAGTTATCAATATGCGTTCTCTGACAAAGTGGCCAGTCTTCCCAGACCGAGATTGGTTCTTAAACCAAGAATTGGTTAAGGTAAAGAATGAGCTAGAACTTCCAAGCAGGCTCTCAAGAACCATTTCTCAGAAATGTATTAAATCTTACTTTCTGTATTTCCAAAATTCTGGTAATGGTGAAGCGATTCTGTGATATCATATATATATATATATACATATATATATATACACACACACATATATATATACACACACATATATGTATGATAAAAATTAAAACCTAATACAAGTATAACAACATGGACAGTCATTACACTATAAGTAACAGAGAAAAAAAGTGAATTAGGGAGAAAACAGAGTAAAATAAATTGTGAGTGAAAAAGCTAAATTGCATATGCATGTGGAAGTGAAAGATTCCTGGTCAGGAATTCTTACTACAATTTTACAGTCACCACCAGTCAGGCTAGTCTTGCCATGCACACAATCTTGGACGTGGACTTGAACAACCTTATATACTGCCCATCTTTCTGCCACATAGACAAATTCAATGTGACCACCTAATTAATTAAAGACTTACGAGATCTCCGAGAGTGACAGTTTCCCAGTGTGGTTGAACACAATTAGAGTCTATCATTCCTCTTCCAAAACTTTGCGGACGATATAAGACATCATAAAACCTTCAAGTCATGCATGACAACATCTCCTATCTTTTACAAAGCTGATTACGTTTTCATCAGATAGGTACTCTACTGCTCTTTGCTTGATAAGTCTAAATATAGTATATAAAAAAGGTTTTACAGACTGTGGGGAGTAAGCTAAGGAATTCCCTAGGCTTGCACTGATGGGGTAACAAGGCATACAGAATTAGATAGCCATAGGATGCTCACACCCAAGTTTGGGTAAACAAGATTAGGTAAATAGGTATAGACAGGGCAGGGCAAAGGCCCCCCAATATAGAAAAAAGTATGCGAGGTAAACAAGATTTGGTCTGCAAGGCAGAAACACCCTCCAATTTAGTACTATAGCAGAAAGCTGCTTTCACAGGAAGGACCAAATTAGGTAGACGGGTAAATAGGGCTACAGAGCACTATGGGGCCAAGCTGCCCAAAGCAGAGCTAATTAACAAAAGAAAGGTACCCTGCCAGTACTGACCTTGAGGTAGCAAGCTCTGCCTTTCCTGCCTCCTAGACCAATTTAGGTAAACAGAGTAGTGCTCTACTCCGTTTGCTGCAAACAAGGGCGCCAAGATTTTGTCTTGTATTAATACAAACCCCCTTTCCCTCACATCCATGATTTAGTGCTCACAGTTTCACTCTCTTTGCGCATGTCCATCACTATGTTTGTAAGCCTTCTGATCCTAATATGAATGGAGCAAGGACTCTTCATTGGGGCTCTTGTCTTCTCCCGGACATTAGCCATCTCTCGCATTTTAATCTTGCATCCCACTTCCTTGCTAGACAAGAAAGAACTCTAGACACAGAGGCTATGATGACATATTCTCCTTACTGATAAGCCATTAAATTGTAAAAATGTATACTGAGCAGCCAAGCATGGCACTGTGTTTATTAAGTGATTATTATGCTCAGTGTGCCATCCTGGCAAAGTAGAGATCATGTGGGGTTGAATAACAATGATCCATTCTAGCACTTAGCGGGACAAGGCTATGCTTAATGCTTGAGGTCATTAGTAAGTATACCAAGTACAATCCTTTAAACACCTCAGTGAGGCAGGTATTACTCTTCCTTCTTTACAGGTGAGGAAACTAGAGGCCTAGTTGTATGTATGTTGCCTGATACACTTAGTGGAGTCAGCAGAACTGCTGTTGGAAAAGGTTTCTGTCCAATTCTGAGCCACTCTCATGGGGAACCAAACCCATATTCACAAACAAGCTGCTACTTCTAAAAACAGCCCATTTGTAAATTTGTTATATACTTTTCCACTTAATAAAATGTTTTATATTTTATGAATTTTAGTTTGAACAAAATGATCTATACATAAGCACAAAGATTTCCAATAATGCTAATTGTCTATACATTCCTTTACATTGTACTTACTCTGTTGTATGACATTTCTAAAATGTGACAGAATATTTACACCAGAAATAGAGAAAAATATATGCTATTCTATGCATTCTAAAATATGAATTGCATTTAAAATTCTAATTGGATATTCATCAAGTTGAAGTCAATATAATGTCATTTCTCTTCATTAGGTATTAATTTTAACTAATGAAAAATCTAAATATTTTCATAGACTATACATAATTTTATGAGTTGCATGTTGACATTCCACAACTAAAAATGACAAGTGAGTCACAGTATTTAATGTAAAAAAATGGCTTTCTAAAAATCCTGTGGTTTTCTTGTTAAAATTAGCTGGTAGATGAAAAGATGCTAAATACCACTGACAATCAGTGAAATACAAATCAAAACCACCATGAGATATTACCTCACACCTGTTAGTGATTACTACAAGGAAAAAAAAGAGTTGGCAGGAATACGGAGAAATTAGGACTCATGTACACTGTTGGTGGGAAATGTAAAATGGCATAGCTTTTATGGAAAACAGTATGGCAGTTCCTCAAAAAGTTCAAAATAGAACTACCATATAATCTGCAAATCCCTCTTCTGGGTAGCAATCCAAAATCACTGAAATCGTTCTCAAGGAGATATTTGCATTCCGATGTTCCCTGAGGAATAATAGCCAAGAGGGAAAAAACAATTCAAATGTCCATCGATGAGTGAGTGGATAAAGGAAATGTCATATGTGGATAAAGAAAACGTCATGTGTGGGGCGCCTGGGTAGCTCAGTTGGCTAAGTGCCCAACTTGGTTCAGGTCACAATCTCATGATTTGTGAGTTCGAGCTTTGCAATGGGCTCTGTGCTGACAGCTCAGAGCCTAGAGCTTGCTTTGGGTTCTGTCCCCCTCTTTCTCTCTGCCCCTCCCCTTCTCGCTCTCTCTCTCAAAAAAAAAATAAATAAATAAACAAAGAATTAAAAAAAAGAAAAGAAAATGTCATGCATACATACAACAGAATACTATTCAGGGCTAACAAGGAAATCCTGCAATACATGACACCATAATGAACCTTGAGGACACCAAACTATACTGTCTTGTTAACTACAGGCACTATGTTGTACCGCAGATCTCCAGAAATTACTCATTTTGTATAACTGAAACTTTGTATCCACTGAACAGCAAGAAATTCCCCTCCTATGCCTCCCCACTGTCTCTCTTTTTTTAAATGTTTATTTTCAGAGAGACACCACCTGTGCAAGTCAGGGAGGAGCAGAAAGAGAGAGCAAGAGAGGATCCCAAGCAGGCTCTGTGCTGCCAGATTCATGGTCCATGAGATCATGACCTGAGCCAAAATCAAGATGCTTAATGGAGTCCCAGAAGTAAAGACAATTCTTCTCAGAAGTTTTCTGAAAGGAAGAAAAGAAAGAGGGACTTTTGTCTGGGAGTTTGAGGTGGGTGCTTGTTTGCTGTTTCTTTATACAAAAAAGAATGTGAAAACATTTACACGCAATGTGTAGGATGCAAGTCAGAAGCAATGGTTAATAAAAACATAAACAGAAAATAAATAAAACTATATTTTCCTAAGGTGGTAAGAGCAATGGATCAAAACATATGTAGCAGGAGTAATTTTGGATAGGAAGGCATCGCTTCTATTGCAAAAAGTGGGAATGAGGAAAGGTACAACTAGAAGGAGGTTAGTTTGTTTAGTGGAAGGACATTAACCAAACTCAGGCTTACTGGCCCATTCCTGCATGTTTGTTTTGGCACAAGGTGACATCACTAGACTATGATGTTGGGAAAAATTTAGGCATTTTAGCAACTTGGGGAGAGTGAAGAGTAGCTAGTTGTAGTTCGGAGAGTGATAGTGTATTGAAAGAGAGAGAATAGAATAGCTGGAGAATAATAAGGCTTGCATTTTGTGACCACAAAGTTACAGTGGTACCAAATACAGAACTTGTTCCAGGAAGAGTCAGCTACTTGGAGGTATGGTTAGAACGAATACTGGGGCACTTGGGTGGCTCAGTTGGTTGAACTTCTGAATCTTGGTTTGGGCTAAGATCGTGATCTCTAGCTTTGTGAGTTTGAGCTTCATATCAGGCTCTGCACTGCAGAACCCCCTACTTGGGATTCTCTCTCTCTGCCCATCCCCTACATGAACCGTCTCAGTCTCTCTCAAACTTTCTCAAAAATAAATGGACCAAAAAAAGAATGAATCCTTTGGTTTAAGTTATGTTGAGATTTGTCATAGGGGCTGTGTAAAAATGAATGAACAAAGGAGCCTACGGTTTTTTAAAAAATGCATAATTTTGGATACATTAATATAAAAATTAAAATTAGTAAAAATATCACTTGTAATTAAATACATGCCAGGAAGTATTTATCCTTACATACCTATCTGACAATCTGTGTAACTTATAATAAATGCTCATATATAAATTACATGGAGCTTAATGCTAATTTCTACCAATTAAGATGTAAGTATTTTTACAGATATGAATCATTTCGTCCTCACAGCAATCTGAAGAAAGAGGTTCTAATACTGAGAACACTAAGGAAAAGAAATCCAAGCACAGAGTTAACCATTTAGAAAGTTTCAGGCATGAGATCTAAACCCAGATTTTGTGGCCACAGAGTCCATGCTCATAGAAGTGTACTGTGACATTTTCTGAAATGAAGAAGAATAAGACTGTGAGTAAGATGGATAAGAAGGACATAAAGACAAATGATATATTTAGAACAGGTAGGATGTTAGACTGAAAGTCTCAATGAAGTGGTCAAAGACTGAGGACTGCGGTAGGAATAACTGGACAAGTAAACTGGAAAAATAAAAGATTATAATAGGAAAAATAAAAGGGCATAAAACTTGACGAAGAGATTTTTAGAAATGGATAGAAATGTGTAATCATAATGTAAAAAATGTGGGCAGGTAAGTGGGTAGCTAAGATAGAGAGTCAAAAAGTATGTGGAGATAAGGAAGTGAAGAATGGCTACCTTATTTGAATATTATAATTGATACTAAAATCACCCAGCATGATGCCAGTGCAGTGAAACTGGATGAGCCAGGTACCAAAATATTTGCTGAATCATGATGAACGGCAGGGTGGTGGACAAATGGTAGGGTAAGAAAAGACAGAGATATTCAATAAACCAAACGCCACACATTTTAAAAGACAGACAATCATGACTGGGAAGTGAAGTGTGGGAAGATGATGGACACATGTTCCATATTCTGATCCTGAGATTTAAGGGGTGGGAATATACAGCTACTTCCTTCAGAGAGGGCAGCGTGGTGAGTATTGAGTCCTCAGGTAAAAACTGGCTTTTGTTAAGGCAAAGAGATACAAGAAACATCCATAGAGAAAGCTGAAACTGAGGAGTTGGAAATTATGGTAAAAAATGATTTTCCAGGTTGTAAACTAAAAGTAAATTATTGTGCGTATGTAAAGATCCCTTGTGGCTAGGCTTCCAAATCTGTCGGGTTATGTTCTTTCAAGATGAGGACAGCCATCTGGGGGATTCTGTTATGGGGACGAATCAACAGACCATCTGGCTAGAAAGGGGAAGTACATACAGTTAGTAAGGTTCAAGAACCCACTAATCTGTGAGTCTCAAAGAAGATCACTTTAAAAGGTGGGACATATATCCCATGCATTAATAATTCCAAACTCAAAAGAGGTAGACATTACTTTCTACCCACTCAGGTAAGTGTCCTGTCTTCAAGGTGAGGCGGTGATTTGTCTCACAGAGCAGATAATCATCAGGGCCGCCACTGTGCTGTGATCATTTGTGTTTGCTGCCTTTCTTGCTGGCCTTCCTATCTCAGCTATGAAAATGTCAGCAATGCTCCACTCAACCACCAGGGAAGTGAGATTGCCACGGTTTTCCTGTAGCTTTTTTTCCGTTTTCCTGGTTGGTGCTTCTTGAAACTTCTGATACTTTGTAACTCATTCCTTTGTTCGCCTGTAGGTAAGTACCTCTCTCTTCTAGATCACAACTTTTTTTTAAGTGTTGGGGGATGCAGAGTATTGCAGCCAAGGCACTGAACTCCTTAGCAATAGTCCTTTCTGTTGTTGTTTTAACCCATAGTCCTCTCCCCTTCCTAGTAAGCAGGTATTTAAGAAGAGGTGATAATCGGTGTGACACTCTAATGCACTCAAATGCAAGGTTCTGTGGTACTAGTGACCATGGCTCACTCACCACTCTCAGAGCCGCTGCTGACCTATCAACCCTACCAGCTCCGTTTTCCAGCATGACGCTTGCGGTCTCCTTCACCCCTCTCCAGACACTAACTTCCAGCACTCCATCCCTGAGATAAAATATACACCTCGAAATATCGGGTGTTATAGGCTGTATCTGAATGGGACTCCTGTTCTTCACTATTTTATCCCTAGCGCTACGCAAGAAACTTGGGCAGACAACTGTCTGAACATCCTCAAACACTCTGTGCGAGTTAAAGACGATGTGTTCTTTTTGCCCTCTTCTGTAGATACTCTTATTTAGATGGTCTCATAAAATAAGTAGACTGTTGTTTCTAACCTAGAATAATTTTTAAAGCAATTTGGGCAATTTTTGCTACTCTTACAAAACAGGGTAACATTAAAACATTAATATACGGATGTAGAATGCTCCCATTGAGTGATGTGATCAAATTTTACATGAAGTCTGTCTTTGTTTTGCCAACTGACCCTCCAGTGGCCTTGAGGATTTGAATTAGTTTTAAGTGCCTTCCCAAGCCTTTGAGCAATTCCGGTGTTTTACAACAAACACCCAACCCCGTCATTTTTTCCCTTTTCTAAAATGGCTAGTCACAATTTTCCTTTCATGTCGGTGCTCCAACTTTGATTTTCCATCAGCACAAACATGTGGATAAGCTAAAATAGATCTAGAACTAACGCTCAACACCAGCAGATCAAGATGAAAACACATACACCCATGTAGTATTTGTTATCAGCTTCATCTGAGCAGAACGGGATGGGACATTAACTTCAACCTCCTCACCTCACTGATCCTGCACGAAAGCTTTCAAACGCGGTGTTGATTTTGAACTCCATTAGTCTTTTATGCTCAGGCTGTGAGATGACTCATTCTCACGCAAGCCCTGGGACTGGTTGCTAATAAAATCCTCCCCCGACAAATAAATGGACTGTAATGTAACCTGCTTCAGGGCAGTGAGATCTCTACCACTCAACTATGATCCGTAGCGAAGCAAAATGCTGCTTACTTACTGTTCCCCCAGCAATTTCTGCAGAATGGTACCCTGTCCCTTTGCTTGTCCCAAATTTCTCCATTAATGAATCTAAAACCATACCTCATCTGCCTTAGGAGTGCAGTGTTATTTTGATATGATTTTAAATTTAATACAAACTCCTGTTAGAGCTGTAGACACAAATTTTAAGGTTTTTTTGTATTGATCAGCATGATGGAGACTGAATCAGGGGTAACACAGGGTTTCCATCACAAGCCCAAAACTTGAAATTCTGTTTGCATTTCATCTGTGAAGTAACATAACATTTTACTTCATTTACTCCATTAAAGCAGATGGCATCTATTTATCTAAAGTTTGTGATTATAATTTACCAAACTGTGAAAGACATAAAAAAAGGAGGGTGAGAGAGGTGTGGAAAAGATTATTCTGCCAATGGGGGCAGGTTAAGAAGATTTCTAAAGCACACCTTGTAGAATTTTCTTCCTTTCTTTCCTCTCAGGCATGCTGTGAGAATCAAATGTGACATGTTAGTGAAATTGTGTTACATGTTATGAAGCAGTAGACAGAGGCAAGGTATTATTTTTACCAAATAGAATATGGCCAGTCCTTAATAAACATAATCATTTGCCAAATGCCATCTCAGCTATGAATCTAACACCATAAAATATAATAGTGTTCCAAAGGACAAAGAGTCTGAACACAATTTATTATTTAGGGTATTTACATAGTTCCCCATAGGTACAAATAATAATGTTTAACTTTCTAATAAACTTGCTGAATAGCTCAATTAATACTCATTACTAGAAAGCTTTTTTTCTTATTTATATCACTTTAAGGAGTTCCAAGGTACTATCTTACCATAATTGCACTGTTTGCACTTAGTTCTGAATATACATTCAGCTTAGAATTGTGTGATTTCATATTTTCTTTACAGAGAAGGTCTGGTGAGGTAGATCTAGTCAATGGGAACATCATCTATAAAAGTAGAACATCTTTAAGCCCAGATTCCCATGGAAAGAAAAATAGAGAGACAAAAAAGAAGTAAAAAAACCAGGAGGATCAATCAAGGTGGTCTCTCTAGGGGAGTGTAACCATGAAGGAAGGGCCAGTGGTAGGTTCTGGAAGAACAAGGATTAAGGGCATAGCTAGCAGAGATTATGCCACACAACATGATACATGATTTATGTGAGATCAGTGTAAGATCATCTGGTCACCCTGTATCATAGCTGCTCAAGTAGATGAGCCCCAATGAAAAGTAAACTATGAAGTGACAGAAATTATTCAAAGGTCTCAAGATCTTAGAATCTTTTGAAGTGAAAAAAAATTTTTTAATTAAAAACAATATGTGTGCCTTTGCATAGATCACTAAACATTTCCAAGTCTTGGTGTTCTCAGCTATAACATGAAGATAATAATGATCACAGTCAGGATCATTATGAGGTGCTCACTTGTTAGTAGCTGTTCGAAGTAAAACAGTGATGCGGTGTTTGACGAAGATAAAGAAGACTGTTTAAACAAATTAGATCATTTTCTTCCAATCAAGTTCCCAAATTGTAACTGAATCACATATGAATCATAGATCATGGGAACTATTTTACTGGAAAGCTTTTCAAAGATTAAAAATATCATATATTGTAAAGAAAACAGACTTAGTCTTCCAGAAAGGTCTTCAAATCTAGGATCTCTCAGTTATTGTGTGGTTTTGTACAAAGTACTTCTTACTTGTACAAATACCCACATGGTTGCATTCGAAACTGATATAGCATGGTAACTAGAGTTAACAATACATTCTTGAAAATAAAAGTGACCAGCTGGCCCATAATTCCATCAGAGTGGACATTTAGTCTAATGATGAATTAAATGTAGACCAGAATAATTCTCAAGTCAGTAGCTTTCATCAGAGAAAACTGTATGCCTCATTCAAGCAGAAAAGAGAAACATCTATTTCAGACCTTCATTAGCCTGAAAATTGGACACCATTTAATATTTGGCAGCATTTCAAGACATTACTTCCCGAAACCCTGGGATTTTGGAAGGGAGATGGACAACAATATAGGACACATTCTTTTACATGAGAGCTTTGGCTCATCATTCTCTCTGGCAATATTCAAGTGGCACTGTTTCTAAGAAAAGCAAACAATCTGTAATGCTCTACCCAGAGTTTAGAAAATTATTCCCCAAATGTTATCAGATTACAACTTGAAACTGAAGTTGAAAACATTTGCTGTTTTTGGTAACAGCATGTCATAATTCAGGACTAAGTTTTACCAAAAAATGTCAAATTAACTGCGGTGAAAATGTAAGGACTATTATATAATGGGTAATACTTAAACATTACAAGCATCATGATTGAAAGGTATTATACATTCTTAAAAATGAAGTACTCATGGCTTCAAGCATTGCTGCCTTATCAGAGCCTAATGTTAGGCTCAGAAATATGCATAACTGGGCACTGACTTATTTATCACTTATTAATTACTTATTAGTGTGCATTATTTATCACACAATTAGTTCAATAATAATCCTTAGTCACTTCATTCATTAGACTGTGAGCATCTTAAGAAGTACATTCTTGGGGTGCCTGGGTGGCTCAGTTGGTTAAGCATCTGACTTCTGCTCAGGTCATGATCTCACAATTCATGGGTTCAAGCCCCACATCAGGCTTTGTGCTGACAGCATGGAGCCTGTTTCAGATTCTATGTCTCCCTCTCTCTCTGCCCCTCCCCCACTAGAGGATGCACTCTCTTTCTCTTTCTCTCTCTAAATAAAAAAAAAATTAAGAAACACATTCTGCTTTTATCTACTTAGCACTGAGTTCACCTCTTGTGTTTGGTGAATGAGTGAATCTATCAACATATAGGAAGTGACTCCTATATGAATCTTGTATGAAGAAATTCATTTTTTAAACATGCAAGTAAACTGTGAACTGTGGAGAAAAGCAGATCCATGTGATGAGAAAAAGCAAGTCAGTGATCAAATTTGGAATTAAAATCCATATAGCACTCTGACTGTTAAAGAATATATATTAACTAGTGACGATTAATTGACGTTTTTGCACATAAAGCCCTGAATTATACACCAGATTTTGCTTTGACATTTCACACACACGTATATGCACACAAGTAATAGTTGTAACTGAGGCATTATTATTTTATGTGGATTAAGAATCAACCTTCAGAGCAAGTATAAAATGGGTTCTAATTATGCATTTACCCATTTTCTGATTTGACAGTTCTGTGACAAGTATGTATGCTCTCTGGATCATATATTAGAAAAGAAAAAAAGGTTTAAAGCAGTAGTTCCTAACTGATCCACCAAAAACCACCCTTTAAAATCTCTTCACTGAGTGTAGTATCATAAAAGATTATTCCGCTAATAAGCATTGATTAAGCAATAGGTAATTTATTTTCCCATTTATTTAAATGCAAAACATCTGTGTTTGCTTAGCAGCACTTGGGCCATTAACTACAAATAACTGTTATTATCACCACAAATAGAAATAATTTCTACTGACACTTTATGATAGTCACCAACTCTAGCTAGTCACAGCGGGCTTACCAGTGCCAAGTGTGCTCTGACCTACAGGTTCTTTGCAAGACCAGAGATTTCCTGTGTCTCTCCCCACACACACAAACCTGCCTTTAGTAGACTTGGAACACATGAGCTCACGTTGACAAGCACGGACTTCTAATGCATAGATATAATGAAGGCTAATTTGTAAATAAGAAGAATCCAGAGATAGACATTCAAAGGAGTAATGCAACATTGATACCTCCAAATCCCAACATTTTATAGGCATAGGACTCTGAAGAAATGGAATACTTGTATAACAGATTTTTAAAAGATGGCATCCTATTAATTTGATCAGATTTTGAAAACCAATGCCATATATGTTATTCTACCTGCATGGAGTTACTCATTAACCCATCACTTCAGTCATCTACAGACAATAAGGAAACAACTTACTTGTTTATGTGAAAAACAAGCTTACTGCCCCAGTGTTGACACCTTTGTAATGCAGACTTTAAAACTAGGTAGTAATTAAACTGTAATGCAGCACTTAAGAAATTATAATCAAGTACTGGGTTAATTACTGAGTGATAATCTATGTACATTCCAATTTTCATATTCTAATGACTACATTGAAACTGGAACACTATTTTAGTTTTTTAAAGCACATTTCAAAACTAAGTATATAAGAGTAAAAACACAACATCACACCCCGATACTGTTTTAATATCTAGTTATGTGCATATTTGTATAAATATGAGATTTAGGAACCAAGAAATGTGCTTCAGATGTGTGTTACTCTTTACATCTGTTCAAATTATTCCAAGTAAACAGCAGAATACACTGTAAGCAATAAAGATATTTATGTTCATAAAGAAAACTTTTACCTCAGCCCACAGTCTCCTTTGGCCATTATTACTACATGTAAGTTCCCAGGGAATGGCTGTGCTCTCTAATGGATTCTTCCTCTAATGTTCTTCTACAGTACAAACTAAACACTGAATCAGGGATGAAAACGAAATTTTCCCAGAGAAAGTACAACATAGGAGATATTATTTATGGGTTTTCCAGTATAGATTTAATGACAATAAAGGCGGTATGAGATAAAAAAAGGATGGGACCAGAAGCCTAGAATTCTATAAATGTAAGATCCTCGGTATTGTGGAAAACACAATGTCAGCCCATCCCAACTATCTCAATGCCCTTGAGCAAAACATTCACATAGCCTATGCCTCTGTTTATTCATCTTCATAATGGGAAGTTGGATAAATTGGCCTTTTAGTACCCTTTCAGATCTAATATTTTATGCTAGCCTAACTTTTACTATAATACAAACAATCACTTTTATTCTTCCTTCTCTTTTGCACTCAGGAAGTAGCCAAAGATTTTCTTTTTAAAGGATCTGTTGCAATCCAAGTCAGATAAAGAGATGGTTCATTATTATAGTGGAAAATTAACTATAGATACCAGAATATTTCTGCCTAGAGCAAATCAGATAATATGTCACTTAAAAACAAAAGTTCTGTACTGTACTATCTTGCAGTTTGAATAAATATTTTCATGATGATGTGACTCGTCTCTATAACTTGTATCCAACTTTTTTTTTTCCAAATGCCTTAAATCACACCACAACCAATGATTAATAGTTTAGAGAATGTGTCTGATACACATAGAAACTAGTACTGAGTCATCCAATGTCTCACAAGTCACAAGGGAAGCAAGCAAAGAAATGCACCTTCTGCTCTGGGTCCTGACTAGCTATTAGATGAAAGTTGTCTTTTCTCTCTTTCCCTGGTTGACATGCAGGATAAAAGAAATGCTCTTTGACAGTACATCCTCTCTCTGTGCTCACTTCAGCTATGTAAATACGGAGACACTCTGAAAGTGAGGTCAGAAACAAAGCCCAAACCTATTATTCTTTTAGCTTCTTGAGCAGATGCTTATAGCTCCCTGGCTAGGAGCTATTTCAGTTGTCTTTTTGAGGCTCCCATTCCCCAGAGATGATGGGCTCATGACCCAAGCTGGGAATTCCATGGCCAGAGGTATTTCAACAGTGAGTGTATCAGGGAGAAGTTGCTAAGATATTAAAATCTTCTTTTTCATTGTGATTGTTGGGAGATGTTTGCACTCTTTCCCTCAAATTGAAGAAGAAAATGTAAAGAATGAAAGCATTCTTTACACTCTGGAATGGCGAGAACCAGCAGTCAGGACAGAAGAGTAATGAACTCAGGACACGCTCCATTGCCAGGGTATTTACTGGAGCTTTGGCAGCACAGGAATTTAACTTGCTTTCTGAGAGCAGAGAAAGCTAGTTAAATGCGTTCAGTTATTTTGTCTCTTTCTAGGATATAGGAACAAATGATTTCATCAAAATGATGAATTTTGACCATGTGGTAAAAATGTAATTATTTTTTCAAGGACATCGATCTTAAAACATCAATGCCATTGGGAGCAAAAATAAGCTGTACAACCAAAAGAAATGTTCTGCTCCTGTGTTTTAATAAAGCTACAGTTGATCCCTATAAGGCAGCCATCTTTTAATGATAAAAGGACAATGGCAACTCTCTGATAAATTTCTCAAAAACTGAAAAGCATAAGCACTGCGGGTGGCCTGAAGAAATCAATGAACATGGCTGTCTATTCAATAAGCGTCTGTGAATACAAATTATTTAACCTTCATCTTAAAATAACCATCTAAGCAATTTAACAGATGTTATGAACAACATCATCAGTATCCTATACGTAGGTCTTTATTTTTCCAGGTATCATATTGCAGATAAATTTTTAGTTGATTTTAAGTTTACCTTTCCTAGTTCTAATGAACTTAAAAATCGGCTACTATAGGGGCACCTGGGTGGCTTAGTCGGTTGAGCTTCTGACTGTTGATTTCTGCTCAGGTCATAATCTCATGGTTCCTGCATCTGAGCCCCACTTTGGCCTCTACACTGAGATTTCCTCTCTCTCTCGCTCTCTCTCTCTCTCTCTCTCTTTCTGTTCCTCCCCTGCTCTCTCTCTCAAGAATAAATAAATACATTTAAAAAAATAAAATAAAATAGCTTACTATAAAGAGAAAGATGGGGTACCTGTGTGGTTTAACCTGTTGGTTAAACGCTGGACTCTTCATTTCGGCTCAAGTCATGATCCCACAAGGTCCTTGGGCTCTGCACTGAGAGCATGGAGCCTACTTGGGATTCTCTCTCCCCCTCTCTCTCCGCTCCTCCCTCACTTGTGCTTGCTCTGCTTCTGTTTCTCTCAAAATGAATAAGTAAACTTAAAAAGAGAGAGAAGAAGAGCAAAATTGGAAGAGTTGATGTCAATAGTGGGAGAAAATCTATTAGGAGAAATCACAAAGAAAAAGAACCCTTTTCAAATAAGGGGAAAATGTTCAAATCAGAATGGACTTCACGTCCTCCAGAGATTCAGGGAGAGTGTAATATAATTGGGTTAAAAAAGTCATAGAAACAGCATCAGATACTGAAATCAAACACTTGACTCACTTAATTTCAAAATTAACCTTCTCTCCATCCGGCCAGGAATGGCTTGTTTTCTTAGTATATAGTGGAAATCCTGAGGCCACAGGGCAAATTTTGACCCAGAATCCCCTACTGTCCCTGCCAGCAGTATTTTATGTTCTCTCCACATTTAACTTGCTACCATTTTTCACAACACGGAATCACACCTGGAGTCCCTGAAATGTCCCTTATTACGTAATTGAAATCCTCATTTCCTATAATCAGGTTAGTGACAAAAGCAGAAAATAAGCTCTCACCATATATATGTTGATTCATTTTTATTTCAAAATTCTTTTTCACAGAAAAATACAAACTTTAAATGTATAAAAGACATACCCACAAAGAACTGCTGGCCACCAAAATCCACTGTGGATATTTTTATTGAATTCCTTTTTAAGAACGAGTATTTCTTTTAATGCACATATAGTCACTGATATATACTTTGTAGCCTTTTCTTGCTCAGCTTTTTCTATATTTGACATAGTCATCACAGGCTTCTGTCTAGTAAGGTTCCTATGTGATATTAATAGTAATACCTTATGCAAAATAGGTGAAGGAGAGGGCGACATAGGCTTCCAGTTATGGAGGGAGTAAATCACGGGGTGAAAGACAGAACACAGGGAACATAGTTGGTGGTTTTGTTACTAGTTTGCCTTGTTAACAGATGGTAGTGACACTTGTAAAAAAGCACTGAAAACATAGAGTTGTTGGATCACTATGCTGTATGCCTGAAATGAAGTTAACCTCATGTGCTAACTATATTCAAAGAAAAGCAAAACACAATAGTAATATTTCATGATTGATGAAGAGTTTTACTGTATTATGAATACTGTACTACCTTATGCAACCATTCCAAAACTGTCGACTACTTAATTTGATTTTAGTTTTCCTGTTTAAACAACACTGAAATTAATTCTTCAGTGCTGTGCCAATATTAGTTCTCAAATACAGCATAGCTCCTCTCACTATGTCAGCCATATCTAGGTTAAAAGAATTTACCATTAGGGCACCTGGGTGGCTCAGTTGGTTAAGCATCTGACTTGAGCTCAGGTCATGATCTAGCCTTTCATGGGTTCGAGCCCTGCATTGGGCTCTGTGCTGACAGCTCAGAGCCTAGAGCCTGCTGCAGATTCTGTGTCTCCCTCTCTCTGCCCCTCTCCTGCTCGGTGCTATGTCTGTCTGTCTGTCTCTCCCTCTCTCTCTCTCTCAGAAATAAACATTAAAAAATTACCATTCAAGATGTGAAAATTATATCTCATTCAAAACTTTTCATTATGACATTAATTTTTATGTCTCATGGCTATCGGTTATTTGCAGTCACTCTTATTTTTACTTCTTGAATTTTATTAGACTTAAGGTTCCAATTATTTTCTGGTTTATAAAGCATTCTGTGTTGTAAAGCTATCCATATGTATGGTAAATATGCTCTCAGAGTCTGGTTTAGGTTTTACTTTTAATACTTTTTTCCTCTACCTCTACTTCCTTTGCCTTACCAATCATCCTCTCACTCCTTAGAAAAGGTGGGGGAGAAAGTAGGGAAAGGTTATCATTCGGGAGTTCAAAAAATAATGACATTTTTACCACTGTTTACATCTTCTTACCCACACACCATAAAGTTTATTTTTACGATGTTTGGACCTTTTCAGATATAAAGACACTTGTGTCCACGCAAGCCACAGGCTGCCTGCTTTTCTGATCCTGCAAAAGGAAAAGCATCACACCCCCAAGTCAGCAACAGGCTCACTTTGTTTCTGTCACAACTTTTTTTATACTTTACCTCCAGGTGGTCTTTGTATTCCTAACTACAAACACCAGCCATCATGGTGATTAGACTATTATAGTTACTTTAGGGTGAAATACACATATATGCATCCATTAGACTTAAAAATCAAGTCTATAATTATTTATTTATAGGTGCTTCTTCCCAGCAAACCATGAGCCACTAAGGAACCCGTATTTTCTTTACTCCCATATTTTGCCTAGAACAGAATCGGTGTCCAATTAATGTTAAATGAAGAGTATAAATACCTAATTATTTAAATGACAAGAAGTAATGAGAGAGTGAAATACAGAGGGACAGGAGTAGAGAGCACGTACATAATTATACCATTCTCTGTCATAACGCGGAAGGACTGGCAAATCAGGACAGCTGGAGCACCAAATGGAGAGACACTGTGTGGGTGACTCAGTCACCTCTTCAGACAGAAGGAGGGTTATTCTTAACCTCCCACATCCTTAGAAATTATCTTCACTCAGCCTTTTTACTCTGGTGAGACATATCACATTACCAGTAACGTTTCGGAAAACACGTTTATTTCACGAATTATACATATTTTTAAATGTTTATTTATTTTTGAGAGAAAGAGATAGCATGAGCAGAAGAGGGACAAAAAGAGAGACACAGAATCTGAAACAGGCTTTGGGCTCTGAGCGGCCAGCACAGAGCCCGACCTGGGGCTCGAACCCATGGACCAAGAGAACATGACCTGAGCCGAAGTCAGAGGCTTACCTGACTGAGCCACCCAGGCGCCCCTACAAATTGTATCGTTTTTCTATTTGGTAAAAAAGAAAAAAAAAAAAAAGACTTCGAAAATACTAGCCTGTGAATATGGTACTAATGTACACTGAGATATGAAGAAACTGAAATATAAATTTACATGCACATCCCATAAATGTAAAGTATTTCATCATTCACCCTTTAGGGGATTGTTCTACGTTCTTTTAGTATGTTCACCTGCTGATCCTAACCACTCTCTAACACTAAATCAATGCTATTTATTTCTTATGGTACATCCACTATTGAGTGACATCCTAAAAGAAGGCAAAGTCAGAAACGTTTTGCTTATCACTGTCCCCTCTGCCTCGGGGCAAAACACTCCTGACTGGTGATTAATTCACATCAAAGTTCTTTCAATTTATGTTCTTTGAGTGATTTCTGCAAGTGAGTTCCTATATTTTTCAACTCATGCAGAACGGGACATGACAATCTGTAGTTTTTTATGGTTTCTCCTGTTGTGAAGAAGAGTCGCATCTTGTCCTAAGACGAGGAGGAGAAGAAATAATATAACACAGTTTGATTGTCACAACATTCCCAGGTAGTAAATGTTAGCATTACCCTTGTTTAAAAGGAGAAGGGCAAGAATTTCCTTACACTCTCATCACATTCATACAATGAACTAATAGTAGATTCAGGATTTCCACCCAGGGATCTGGCCTCAGCTGCCGGGTGCCGGGGAGTCATTACCGAACACAAGTCTCCCTGTATTCTCTAGTGATAGTTCAATCTCCTGGGGGCCTTGTAATCTTTTAAAGCCTCCTGCAGAAAGGGGAAAAAATGTGATCAGGGAAAAACAGAGGTCTGGAGAAACCACTCAAACAGCCTAGGTCAGGATAAAGGTGGTTACCGAAAAAATTTAGCTTTAGGAGGAAAAAAAAAATCCCCACTAACTGGGACAGGCATGATAGAGCATCTTTGTCACCTAATCTGACAAAGAAGTTTACAAAATCACGAAATACAGAGGCGACAAGGGAATACTTTACCCTATTTTACAAACAAAATTCCTATGTCCTCTATTTTCTTCAACTTGATCTAAGATTCACGGACCACAAAGATACTCCCTATATTAAGGATTTCACACTCGGCTATTTTAAACAAATACATTTAATGCATCTTCTATGTAATTGAAAAGATGGAATTAACTTTAGACTCCTGCAGGCTGGAATTAAACACTTTCTAAAGCCCTCATTTCCCCCTTAACACAGTGCCCAGTATTTAATATGTGCTAAATAAATATGTAATTTGAGACAGTAAATGTGCAAATCATTGTGGAACCAGTTCAGGTTTTAGCTATACTACAAATACGAGAAATTTGAAAAATACGGTTTTGCACTTTTCTAATTCATCAGAAAACCGAAGCATTTTATTATTTGTTTCTGCTGCAGTTAAGGTTATGAAGCCCTAATGTGCGTGATGGCATATTAAATACACATTCTGATATGGTGATTAATGTGTATCCAAAGAGTTGTCATATTATATATATCAAGATAGTTCTGTCTGACTCAGTTTTCTTTTCATTCTAGTGCCGATAGACTAGGGAGAAAAATGATCGTAGGAAAAAAAAAGATGGAAACTGGATGCTTAAAGAATAACACTTGATGAGTTAAGTAAACTCGATGCTATCAGTTTTTATATATACAATTGATAATTTGAAGTAATCAACTCACAATTTATTGACAGTAGTGATGTAGAAGTTGGAATACGAAAAGGCTTTTGGGCTGTGTAAGCAAGTATATAGACTAAGCAAAGAATCAAGAAAAACAACAAAAATGAAGAAATGGTTTGGAATGTTTCTTACACTAGATATTTCCGTCAGCTTGCTAACTGTCTAAGGCAATAGAAGCCAGAAGTAAGCAGTATTAGAAAAACCAGAAGCTACTCCCTGTCAACATATTTTTGGACACCCTATGTTCTCAGTGGTTTTTCCAAACCTATTTTTCTTCTGCAGTCAGGGGAGAACCCTGCTTTTTGTAATAATTTACAGCTAACCCAGGCACTTGAGTAGGACTGTGTTCATATACTCATAAATCTATTCTATACTTTTGATAAAATAACTATTTGCCACATGTTTATCTAAGCTATTGTCTTAATTACATTCCAGACATCAGGCTTCTTGTTTTAATATATTATTATATTTAAGCCTAACAATCACCCTCTCTATCAATTACAATTACAATTAATTGCAAAAAACAAAGGTTTGGAGATTTTTAATTCAACCGAACACCCCCACCCCTAGCATCTAATCTAAGCGATACGATCATCTTTTGCCTCATCAATTATTCTCTATCATCTTCTCTTGATTTGCTCTCTTCTATCATTTAACACTTAACAACTTATTTTATATAGTCTCATGATGTATTTATTGTCTGTCTTCCCTTTCATCATACCGAAGTCAAATTTATGCTTTCTACATAGAAAGATGGGTTGTGATTCTGTAAAAAGGTATTTTAAAATTCATTTTTTCCTGACATAAAGATAATGACTTTAAATTCTGCAGTTCTGAGGTAATTCCTTAACTTGAGCATTTTATGGGATTCATACAATTACTCTTTTAACCCATTTATATAAAAACTTTTTTAATGTCTTTATTTTGAGAGACAGAGACAGAAAGTGAGCTGGGGAGGGGCAGAGACAAAGGGAGACAAAGAATCTGAAGCAGGCTCCAGGCTTGGAGTTGTCAGCACAGAGCCTGACGTGGGGCTTGAACCCACGGACTGTGAGATCATGACCTGAGCCGAAGTCAGACACTTGACCAACTGAGCTCCCAGGCACTCCTCATTTAACCCATTTAGAAACATTTTTGAGCATAAATACATTAATGTGTTACTGGTACGTAAAAACAATTTTAAAATATGGCAACATTCCTGGCTTTAAAATGTTTGTAGACTATAATAAAGTAGGTAAGGTCATTGAATATCATTCAAAAGATATCCATTCAGTCACTCATTCTATGTCTGTTCAATGAGTGTCTACTGTTCACCAGGCCCAGTTCTATTGCTAGACACAGGGATTTGAACAAGAGAGATGTACATCTCTGAATGTACTGAATCTATATTTCAGCAGAGATACACAGACATACTAACAGTACAGTATATCATATCAAAAAATAACTTATAGAGAATAATTAAGCAGAGAAGAAGAATAAGCAGTGCCATTTTGTTATGAATGCCATTTTCAATCGGATGGCCAAGAAAAGCCTCACCAATGAAATAATATTTGAGCATGTACCATGAATATGACAGTAAATCATACAGATATAGAGTGAAATAGCTTTTCATCATGAGGAAATAGAGCTATAAACCAAAACTGACTGTCTTTACATTGGAGAAAACAATATATAATAATGTAATATTCAAAAACAAGATAGTTAGGATTGCCTAGGTGGTTCAGTTGGTTAAGAGTCTGACTCTTGGTTTCAGCTTAGGTCATGATCTTACAGTTTCATAAGTTCAAACCCCACATTGGGCACAGTGCTAACAGCATGGAGCCTGCTTGGGATTCTCTCTCTCCTCCTCTCTCTGCCCTTCCTCCATTCATGCAGTTTCTGTCTTTCTCAAAATAAATAAATAAGCTTTAAAAAATTCAAAACCAAGGTAGCTAATAAAATTGTTGTAGTATTAAAGTCATCTGTTCTATTGTCTAGTGCTATTTCAAATGGAATGAGGGCAAAATAATTGAAAATACACCGTTTCCTATGTTGTAAATGCACTGATCTCTGAACCAAGTAACTCCCAGAAAGGGGGTTAAAATGGAAGAAGTTATATCCAAACATGCATTACTATCATGCATTGTATCACAATGTCCTAGAACTTTGTCCAGAAAACAATTTTACCCTCAACGTAGTGTTGTGCATCACAGCAGTCCCCTCCAGAAATTCTGTCTTTAGTTATTTGTTAACTATGTAAAGATTAAAAATATATGTAAAGATTAAAACATAATCTGTGCCATACACCAAAAACTAACAAAAGCTTACATGGCCACATACTGTGAACATTTTCTAGAATTACCTGGTATTTTTTATGCCAAAATTTTATGATTCATCCGTAGGTAGAAAAAAAAAATCTTAGAAAAACTACCAACAAAAAGAATTATAAAAGCAATGCCTGACCCAGTGCACAACCCCTAGCAAGACTCACTGGCGGTAAATGGAGGTAAAAATATGTACAAGTACAGAGATTTACTGAAAATTGCAAATCATGATTAATCCCTGCAATTCTTTTCTCCATAGTGAATATATTATCTTAAAGACCCTCAACCTCTGTAATATATTTATGTGTTAATGCACTATCACAGTACATAGCACACTTGTCATTTGTAGATTTTTTCACACTAATCCTGTAATCAATACCTTGTTGATAGTCTAAGGACCTGTTTTTAAAAATATGAATGGTACCAGAAGTGTAGAGACCAGCTGAAATCTGGCTGGCAAGAAAAGGAAATATTTCTAGGAGAGAAAGGAGGAATAATAGTAATATATGAAAAGGAACTCAAAGGTGTATTATTAATTTTGGTTCCCATGCAGGAGATGATGGAATGACACTGTGATTTGTTGTCATCATCTTCATTCAAAAAAATAAGCCACATCATTAGTTGATCTCATATATGTAGATAAGGAACTTTCCCTCAAAGGAAAGGAAGACGCCAGGTCAGCTCTTCTCTGCTAAGATTCCATGGTCAAGCTTCTAACATACAACTTGTTTTTTATTCTATAAAATCTCTGGCAACTGGAAATTGGCATGACTCGGGACAAGCTCATTTAGTTACACCATAAAGCCATGGATATCAGTCATGATACTGAGCTTTTATTGTCACTTTAGCTCTGATGTCTTCAATGTTCCTTCCTATAAAATGACTCTTGACAAACCTGAAAATATGGAAATGTGCTCTGTTGATCATAACGATAGTGGAGGAAAGTTATACTTTTATTTCAGCCTAAAAGGAAAAAATAAAATAATTCAATTTAGAGCATAAGCCTCATTCCTAATGATTTATATGTACCTTTCTACCAGAAAGGGTAGAAAATGGTCACTGTTACAAATATGAATTTTTTTAAGTCATAAAACTAAACTACCATTCTAAAACACTTCTCCATGAGCATGATGATTTAATTTTTATTTAAATATTTTAAAATACAGTAGTAAACTCAATGGCCTAGCAAATTTAAAATAGAATATTTTTTGCACCTTTTCTAATGTTAAACATCCTAAATAAACTGTCCTGTGAATCCAATTCTAGAATACCAATACAATGTTAATTCTTTTTTCTTCATTTCTCCATGTGCTATGATTAAAGGAAGATAAATATATAGATATAGATAGTTTATATAGTTTATGTTTTTAGATAAACTCTAAACAGGTGATAAGTCATCTTTCTCTACACCCACTCCCCAAATTTATTTTTAAAATGTACATAAGAAATATAAATGGGGAAAAACACATATAAAGAAAAGTAAACCTTCATCCATTCCAGGCCTCCTTCTCACTGAACAGATATTACCAGTATCACTAAATTATTATGGAAAGTTTCACATATTGTTCACAAACCTATATGTCTATATACACATGTGAATGCATGTGCATACATTTTTTCTCACAAATGAAAGGATATATCACATACTGTTATCTAATCGCCTTTTTGTCCACTGAAGCATACCTTGTATTTCTTTTCTAATGGTGCTTTCAGTTCTGCCTCATTCTTTTTGATAGTTGAAGACTATTCCAGTTTATGGGTGCTACAATAATTTCCGTAATTTTTGTTTTAATGACTAATGCTGATGGGCATTTAGGTTGTTATCAGGTAGATTTCTATTACATAGCTGAATGGGCATACCCATTTGCCTTATGTGCTAGTATATGTAGGATACATTCATAGTGGTATCGCTGAGATGATGATTTGTTTTTTGCTTTGTTTTGTATAACATGTTGTAGTAAAAAATGAGAAACTTATGTGATCTGAGATGAGATTCTCACTCCTTAAAAATAAATGGAATGGTTAATGCAAGAATTGTGCTAACATCTTGATATCCTCTGTGGCATATCCAGTCTTATTTCTAGGTTAGCTATCCACTAAAGTGAAAAGATTGGCTATCTGATCCCTAAAAGTCATTTGGAAAATCTCTTTGATTAAATAATGTTTACTCAAGGTTCAATAAAGGTATGATAAATAAACTATATTTAGTTTTGATTTCATCTCTTAAGAAAATAAAATAAAAAATTGAGGATATCCCCTTCGATTCTTGATTACAAGATCCAAGAGGTCAATTGTAATAACTGTCTCTCTATGCTTCTATAACATGTAACTCTTCTCTGCTAAGATTCTATGTCAAGCTTTCTGAAACAAATTTTTTATTTTATTATATTTTTTTGGCAACTGGAAAATACACACTACTCAGGACTCACTCACTTAATTATACGGTGAGACCTCTATTTCTTCAGAATTTTATGCGAGTATCACAGAAATTACAACATGCATCATCAACTACTTAAAGTGTATCATAAGTTCTTTTAAGAATCTCAAACATTTCAATGTTAAGGGCTATGGTCAGTGCTTGGTGGGCTCAGTAATTCTCTCCTGAGTTAAAAACAGCAGGTGCCCTCTCAAAGAGATCCTAACATAAAAGATGGAAAATAACATTTTATAGGAACAAGGAGCATTCACTATGTATCTTTTTAACTTTTGTGGTTCACACAATATCCAACTAGCACAGAATAGTCAGCCTGAAAAATATGTATGGATTTATAGTTTCCTATAAACTCAGGAAAATATTATTAAATTCATTTAGCAATGGGATTCAAGATTCAGGAAAATATTATTACATTCATTTAGCAATGGGATTCAAGATTCAGGAAAATATTATTACATTCATTTAGCAATGGGACAACATATTACATCATAGCTTTACATATTGATAATGTTTTCCAAGTTAGGGGGCCAATAGCATTTAAATATGAATCAATGTAAAGAGAAAAGGAAGTACAAGAGTTTATAAGAAATTAAATATATTAGTAATATAATCATCTAATAATTGTTCTAGATGTTATTTTAAAATGCTATATTTGTAATATACATTAAGAAAAAAGAAAGATAGGTCTTTAAATAACCTATAAAAAGAAATTAATTGGCTGGGTGACCCAAACTTCACTTTTAATGCTTGTAAAATTAAACAAGGAAAATATATGTTATTACTTAAAAGTGAATAATGTTTGATAAAATTTTATATGGAGATTGGGTAATGGACTCCATGAAGTCTTTAAGTTATTAAATCTTACACACCAATAAAGAGTTATTGCTTCTCATTAATGGAAAATAAACATCTTGACTGCTACAAGTAAAAGCTAAACAATAAAAATTTGAGAAAATTTCTGCTCTCTTCCAAAGTGACTGGAAACAGTGGAATAGCTTTTTGAAAAACATTTCTTCCATAAAAATTCAACCAGAGAAGTTTGAAAAAACAAAAAGAGAAATAAAAACAACTGTTTGAAGATGCTGGGAGTATCCAAATCAGTCAGGAATTTGAGGGCTAAGATTGTAGAACCAAGGGAGGCCCAGAGAAAAGAATTTAATTTAATGTGATGTAACTTTTATACTTATGAAATTCAGAGACTGAGAGGTGACAAAGAAAACGGAAGCTTAAAAACTGAAAAAATAAGAGGATCATTAGCTCATCTTACAGACCTGAAAAAATAGAGAGTCCTCTGAAGAAGGGGACTACCGGTGAGGACCTCAGACTGTCAGATAATACCTCCAGAATACTAAAACCCAAAGGGCTGAGGGAAACTAAAAATAGATAAACCCCCAAACAAATGCCAGAAAAATTATTGTCAATCTCTTAATATATGTCAAATGAAAATATTCTTTAAAAAAAAAGATATTTTTAGACAAATAAAACTGAAAGAATTCATTATCCAAACACTAAAACCAAAGGAAGTACTAAAGACTGATTTTCAGGAAGAAGAGAAAGGATCCAAGATGGAAATATGGGGAAACATAAGGAATGAATGATAAGCAACAAGAAGAATAAACATTTAAGGACATCTAAATGAATATCAAATATCCACACTAACAATAATAGGTATGATTTAAAGTACAATCAAAATACATAGCAATAGTAACTTAGATGACAAGGAAGTAAATAAATTTAAAATGTTAGAGAATTCATAGAGTAATATATGATAGATTTTCAGTACTTAATGATGCATGCTATAATTTCTATGACACGTATAAAATCCAAAAGAAATAAATAACAAGAAAGTTAATGGAGAAAAAAAAAGAAATTTTCAAATAACTTGAACTCAAAATAGGAGCACTTGTGTGGCATAGTCAGTTAAGCATCCAATTCTTCTTTTGGCTTAGGTCATAATCTCACAGTTCGTGAGTGTGAACCCCACATGGAGAACTGCACTGACAGCATGGAGCCTGCTTGGGATTCTCACTCTTCCCTCCCTTTCTGCCCCTCCCACATGCATGCTCTCTCTTTCTCTCTCAAAATAAATAAATAAACATCAAAAAAAAAAAAAGCAGGAGAGAGAGAGAAGTGAAAATAACACACTAAAATAGAAACAAAAAACAAAGAGAAACATTACAGATTTAAACTTAAGTACAGTAGTAATTACATTAAGTATAAATGGCTTAAAAATAAAGTGCTACTTAAATTTATTATAAAGTAATCATCAGATATCTTGAAGTCTAGTCTTACAAATATAAGGAAAAAGGGCCATTCTCAGTAAAAGCTAAAATGAAGAGGGACATAGACAATGCAGAAAAGGAAAATAACCCCCAAAATGAGTGAGAGAGAAAATAAGGGACATTGAGAGGTAGAAAAATGGGAGAAGATAATTAGACATGGCAATGTGGATGAGAAAAGAGATGTATATACATAAAACTGTGATCTGATCTATAATTCATATAAATTTAACTTCAAATTTAAATAGAAAAGGAAATACTTAAGCCAACTTTCCTATTAGCAGTTTTAGATATATTCTTTGCAAACATCCAGAAATAGTGGCTTTAACATTTTCATTTATCTTGTACTTTAAAGCTAAGTGAAACAACTCTCCAAGAGAGATGGAAAAGATATTCCTTTACCCCCAAAAACCTCTTTTTAAACTACGATGCATAAGATTCTATAATTCCAATGTTTTATAGTAAAACTCTATAGCATGGCTTGGGACATTCTGACTGATGACTCAAACCATCAGGTAGAAAAGAATAATCCACCTCTCTGCTTTTGATGGATTTACTCTAAGGGTCTATATTTAGTTTCATCAGTCATTTGGTGCATGAAAAAGAAATGTGATGTCCAGGATTAGAGTAAAAGGTATATATTGTCTTCCCCTGTACTATATAGTGCTGATTTATTCAAAAGATCTAGAGAGGATCAACTTAGAATTTCACTTCCTTAACTGGTCTGCCTAAGCTGCGACGCAGTGCCGTGGAAGTGGAAGAGAGAGTTAAATATGAATCGGTAATTAATTTAGCTGTCATATAAAAACTGGCCTTATACTCCAAACAGCTAAAATCATACAATTAATTTAGAAAGAAATGGTTACTGTAACTCATTTATTCATGTATGAAATAGAATACTTAATGCTTACTTTCTATCAAGTGCTTTGTTATGTGTTGGAAATTGAAAATAAAAATATACCCACTGATTTTCAGAGACCTGCATGAAATAAAATAATCTAAGTAATATACCATAGAAACGTGTACAGAGTCGTACCTTTGAGTTTTTTTTAAAAAAGGAACAGATGATTAAATTTTATTGGGTGCAAGGGATCAGCAACCATCATATGGAGAAATCAACTTGAACTGAATTCTGCAAAACTAGCAGATGCTGTCCAGTTGGGGGCGAGAGGAACGGAAGAAGGAATGGGATAAGCAAAAGCATCGAAGAGACATGGAAAATAAAAGATGTATGGCATCTGGGTGGCTCAGATGGAAGAGCATGCAACTTTTGATCTCAGGGTTGCTAGTTCTAGCCCAATGATAGATATATAGATTATAAAAATATAAACTTAAAAAAAATGAAAGATGCTAGAGAGGGGCAAGACACAGGATCCTTGATGCATGACAATAGTTAGTTTGGATATGCCTTCCCATATGTGCAGAGGATACTTTTGAATTACTAACGTCAGCATGGCATGATTACATGTTTTTTATATAGATGACAATGGTAAAAAGCTCAAGGGTGAATTTTAACAGTGTGCGATTGCAGGGAAGGGCACAATAAAAATCCAATTATAATACTCTGAAAAAATATTTGAGGGATAAATAATTTTAGAGATGAGAGAAGAACAGACATGGAAAACACACATATTGGAGACCATACAAAGTAATCCTGCAAATGATCAGGATGTGATTTTTAAAAAACATTATCAAATAATACTTAATATATTGCACTGTATTTTTGTTCAAACCACTAATTTTTGGGTTTGTGTAACTAAGTAGACTGTCAGTCACTCTCAAAACTAATTTGCTATTCATGGGAATATTGCAATCTCTAGAGATAGATGGGTTAGGAAGCAAATTTACACTTTAAATCTATCTGTTGTTAAGTGAATAATTTACATCATGGGGTATTAATTGTACTAGTAAGAAAAAAAAGATTAAAGGTAAGATAAATAGTATCATTTACCTTACTTGACATATGATCCTAGAATTGTGTATTGGGTGTGTGTGTGTGTGTGTGTGTGTGTGTGTGTGTGTGTGTGTAGGTCTGGGTATTATATTTTAATTAGCATGATCACTGAATCAGTAAGTGTGGAAAAATATATCATAGTGGAAAGTTACTTCTATGCCTTAGCAAGCATTTAACATTAGGCCAAATAGACATTTGATTAACAGAAAACAATATGACGAAACAAGCCTTAAATCTGCAAAATACTGTGGAAATTGAAAACCCTACTAAATCACAAACATAGCCAACAGTATCTTGCATTAAACTCTGTAATCAATGGCAATAAGGACCATGTTTGACGGTGGGTTTTATGCCTATTGTACTAGTATAATTATTAATAGCATCACTTTTCAGTCTCTAAAGTGATCACTTTGGATAATAAATTATCTGTTCACCCTAATTTTAGGCCTCTAAGATCTTCCTTGAATTTCATCAGTTCCTTTTATTTATACCCAGGGTCTCTCTTGCCTCTGCTTTATGTATTATGTCAAAATTAGCAATTTCTTGAGAAACACTTTATAATAGCAGTAGTGTATGGGTGAAGAGAAGAATGCAGGGAGTTGTTTAGAAGTGGGGAAAGTATATCATTTCAGTTTTATTTCTTCATATATACCTTCTTAAAGGACAAGAAAAGCTATGGTAGTGATCAAACTCCAGAAGGGAGCATCATAAAGAACAGGTATTAGTAAACAACAGTTTTATCAAATTAACAATGGCTAAATATTTAATAAACTTCATAAAAACTACTCAAATTCACCTTTAAAGTAGATAGATTTTATTTATGAACTTGCAGTGGCTTGACTAAGACAAGGGCAATTTAAATGCTAAAGGTTTATGTGGGAAATGTTACTAGGCAAAGATCTGAATACATGAAAAATCTCTTGCTTTATAATAATGAAATAAGTGTCTTAAAATGGCACTGTGAATATTCTTTTCATTATTCCTCATGGAATTCCAAGCATATTACTAGTGAAGAAAAGTTCCAGAGTGGAGCTCCCAAGGGTCCTTCAAAATAAATTATACCACTTACCCAACCTTTTCCATTGTATTATTTAAAACACATAGGTGTTACTGTGGTTGAAGCATGTGTAAATATGTGGATTTTTCCATTATCTGAAAGGTTTGTTAATTTCATTTGGCTACCAGGTCAGTATACGTTTTTACTGCAAAGATCTTACTCCAGAGCACTGGCTCAAAAAGTTTGCTGGATTACTGAATCATAGAACAAATTCTAGTGACTCAAAGATGTGTGGAATTACAGTGTTAGCAACTAGGATAATGCGGTGATTTTCTTATATGAAACATCATCAATTGTGATGCAAATATAAAAGGATACAATGGAAATTAAATTTAATGAAATATCCACAGCCATGAGAACTGGAAATAATATAACTTGCAGATACCACTACAAAGTGCCATGTATATATCAAGAAAAGCATGAGAGCAAACTCAGTGTACTGAATGCTTTACCAAAAGGCTAAGGGCTCCACACTTTCTAAAGTAATTGCACACCACTAGCAACTTTGCCTAGGTCACAGTTTTCTCAAAATTAAATACATGATGTCTGGTAAGATATAACTCACTCTGACAGTCTCATCTCATACACTTGAGCATTGCAAATTATTTGAGTCACTTTCAAAGTCCTCAGAATATTTCTCTCAGGTGAGAAGCAGATATTGAAACCTTATTTCATACCTGGAGATTGAAAGATAAAATTTTAAAATAAGTATCTGTTTAAAGCTGCGTAGCAATTACACCATAGGAGAGTGACTTTTGAGCCTTTTTCTTGTAGGCAACAAAATAGGTACTTTTAGACATGAATTCAATGATTGACTCTGGAAAGTGATTCAAACGTAAAAAAAAAACCACCTCATCCATATGATACTGTCATAAAGATGACACTGATGATTCTAATACATCTCGATGGTTATCAACTTCACATATTTGGATATACACCTTATGTATCACAGGAGTCTAGACAAACCAAGATTTGAGAAAGCCCCATGTCTTAAAATTTATTGTTAATTACTGTTCCTTTGTCAAATGAGTCCCCTCTTCTGGTTCTAATTGGATAAAATGCATAAGAATGTAGACATTAAAAAAAAAAAACAGATAGTCTTCTAAGAAAGCTCAATGTTAGCCAATGATCTTAGCATGGCTCAATGATCATAGGCCATGATGAATATGAATATGCAAAGGATATATACTTCTATGTTAAATATGTCCATAGACCTGGACTTGCTTAGTTTGTGATAGGAGACAACAGCCAAAAGCAGTGATTCTCAACCACAAATAAATTTTACCCTTAGGAACATTTGACAATGTCTGGAGACAGCTTGTCAAGACAGGAAAGGGGGCACTCAAGTGGCACCTAGATCAAGTGGGTAGAGGCCAGGGACACTGCTAAACATCATACAGTGCACAGGATAGTCCCCACAAGAAAGGATTATCCATTCCCCAAATGACAAAGTACAGGGGTTGAAAATCCAGGTCAAAGGCCAGGGTTCTAAGAATTAGTCAATAGCTAATAAAAACATTTAATTGAGACCAAGCAACTGAACCTCTGAAACATCAGGTAGTGTCAAGTTTTCTTAACGGTCAGTGCAAGAACAGTAAGTTGAAGACTGATTCAAACTACTATTGAAATAATTGTTCAGTATTACATATGCCTACTGTAAGATTAATATGATAAAATTATACTCACAATTACTAATTGAAAATACTTTTTCTTGAGGAATCTGCTTCATTTCACTTTAAAGTTGTCTTTGCTTTAATCTGGCTTGACAAAAATATTAATAATTTATATTATCATAAAATAGTCTCAATAACTATGTTATTAGTGTCTCTTAGTATGTCTTTTATATATTCTCTTTCTTTTCAGCAGTCTTATCACATTTCTTGCCTTTTTTAAAACTGAAGTATGGTTGACACACAGTATTACATTAGTTTCAGGTATAAAACATAGTGATTTGACAACTCTCTCTGTTTCACTATGCTCACCTGAAGTGTAGCTATTACATTTGTCACCATGCAACACTATTCATAATACCACTGGTTATATTCCCTGTGCTGTATTTTTCATCCTCATCACTATTTGCAGATAACCAGTTACTATACATACAAAATCCTAAAGACTCCACCAAAAAATATCAGAAGTAATAAATGAATTCAATAAAGCTTCAAGATTGAAAATTAATGCAAGAAATCTATTGCATTTCTCTATGCTAAAAATGAAGTAGCAGAAAGAGAAATTAAGAAAATAATTCCGTTTACAATTGCACCAAAAAGAATGAATTGCTTATGAATAAACTTAGTCAAGGAGGTAAAAGACCTGCATTCGAAAACCATAAAGCAATGATGAAAAAAAGATGGAACAAAAATATATCCTATGCTCATGGATTGGAAGAATTAATATTTAAAATATCCATACTACCCATAGCAACCTATAGATTTAACAAATTCCCTATCAAAATACCATTTCTTAATTTTATAGGTTTTAAATAAAGGAAATCAATTGTACCCATAGAATACATAACATAAATAATACAAAGAGTTTTAAGCATCTTGCCTTATTAAATTCTAAATTAATAAATTTATCATTATATGTAAACTTGGAATGGTTATGTACTTTTTAAGGTATGAAGAATTGTAATAAAATTATCAAAGCTCATAAAACTGGAAATCCGTAAGTTTTTCAAAATTCTAATCATACAGTTATTAACAGAAAAAAATATTAGTAGGAAGAAATACTGCTTAGAAAGTTTACAATGAAAATATAAAGACGGAAAAGAGATTGAGAAAAGCATTTTTCTAAATTATCACTTTCACATATGTGAAGCCAAATAAGCATGTTGTTTTGACACTAAAAGCTAAAATAATACTACTAATTATACATTAAGAAGCCATCTAGGGGCACGTGAGTGGCTCAGTCTGTTGAGCATCCAACTTCAGCTCAGGTCATGGTCGGGAGTTCGAGCCCCATGCCGAGCTCTGTGCTGACAGCTCAGAGCCTAGAGCCTGTTTCAGATTCTGTGTCTCCCTCTCTCTGCTATTCTCCTACTCACACTCTATTTCGCTCGCTCGCGCTCTCTCTCTCTCTCTCTCTCTCTCTCTCTCTCTCTCAAAAGAAAAAAAATAAACATTAAAATATTTTTAAAAAGCCATCTAAAATCCTGCATTATTTTTAAAGAAAAACAATGGAAATAAACATGTACACATGTATTAGAGTACATGAGTATGTTCCATATATGAGAACCACCAACAGTAAAATAGAAAAGTAGATAGACAAGATATAGATATCTATGCGACAGATCTACATATAGACATCTATTTCATTATTGGTGGTTCTAATATATGGAAATTTTAGTTTAAAAAATTAAAAATACAGTGTAGAGATAGGATTCAAGGAAAATTAGGAGAGGACTTCTTTTCAAACCTGCCTTCTTAAGAGAGCTCCTCTTGCCTGCAGTTGGGAAAGGAAAATCAAGGAAAGGGACTTAATGCTGGAAATAAGTTACTTAGAAACCTGATGAAAAGGCTGAGGGACAGGAGGTCTTAGGAGTCTCAGGCACCGTCTCTTCAGCTGGTTGGAGCTCTAGAGCAGTGAGGTTGGCCAGGTGCCCTGAAAGGCTGTGCCCCTGCCCCATGCTGCCAGAGATAACAGCTTCCATATTCCTTCTTGAGAAATGCCTGACAGGGAGAAATCTAAAGCAGAACCTGATATCCATGCATCAGCAAACTACAACTTGAACTTTGCCAACCCTGTGACACAGAGAGGAGCATATAAGTTGGGTGGGTGTGATGCACAATGCCAACAGGTTATCAAGCACTCTGATCATTAATGCAATGGAGGAGTGGAGATCACTGCTTCTCCGAACGGCACAATTCTCCATTTCCAGTGTATAATATAGGGCAATTACTGCTTAAGTAATTTAAACTTCTAATTCTTGGATCGGGCCAACACGAAGGAAAAAGAAAATTTCTTTTAGGGGTGACAAAAGCCAGTTCTTGGTTTATAAATGTGAAAAGCTTGTTGCTTTATAATAACTACAACTTTTTTTTCTGGTGTCATAACCAGGTATCACATCCTATGGGAAAAGAACTAAGACTCCACTGCTGCTGCTGGAAGCACTCTCTTTTAGGACTTCCAAGTCCCAAATAAATGGGACATTGATCTGTTTCTCTGTGGGAGTTACTCCTTAAGCCTTGTGCAAACCTCCCTAGGCTCTTTCTCCTAGACAGAGTTCTGTCTCACTCTTCAGTGTTAGTGTACCTATCTGCTTTTCTATTTATCTTCTCAGAAACTTAAAGTTTTGTCACGGAACTATAGTGTTCCTGAGATTGGAGAAATCCTCACAGTCTCCTTCAATGTCCCAAAACCCATGCAGTTTGCCAGTTACTTGGAACATTACTAACTGCTTTGTAGAAGAGGTGAGGATAATTGCTGATCTAGAATTCTGACAGGGTATCAGAATTGGAACATGCAGGCTGCCCTGAGCTATGGGGCTCAGTGTCAAGGAGAAATAAAAGTCTACCTCCCGAGGATAGAGTCTGTGCAAAGGTCTGCAGATGTGGATATATGAGAGAACACATGGAACTGGGAGGTGGAACCTTGGAGAATACCTGATCTAGTAGGAGGCAGAGAGCAGATTTTTGTCAAATGTTGCCTAGTAGACTCAAGGGAGAGACACATTAGGAGGGTACATCTGGTTAGGGGCGTTTATAGGATATTAACAATTGTCAGCATTTCCCATGCTTGGAAAAAAAATTGAGAATTCTGCAGAGTGGAAACATATTTGCAAGTATGCCAGTCTGCTGGTGGGTGATTTATTTCCAATGTTTGTCTATAAACTCAGGTCATTGCTTCTATCATAACTTGTAGCCTGACCAGACAACCATTTCCAAATCATCCCTCTCCTCTGGCTAATTCTTCAATAGCTCAAATTCGAGTTATAGCATATGACTAGAAACAAGTTTAACCAAATAAAAAATGAAGAATTTTCTGATTTATTTTAGTGTTTGCCACAATAATCTTAAAGGCAAAATTAATAAATCAAAGACAAATTCACAAGGATAAAATGCAAAGATGAAGATAAAAAGAGGGGCATTTCTTTGGAATGGTTAGAGTATGGAAGTCACAGTGACTGAGTAGAGTCTCGTAAATCACCAATCATTATATTGACTAATTTGAAAAATAAAATGATTTAAGATAACCCTTCGAAAAAGTTTAAGTAAGTCACTATACTATAACTTTACTAATTATATGCCTGTCTCTATTGTAAAATTATACTCTCATTTTATCATCATAGTTTTTTAATGACTACTTTTTTAGTTTTACATCACATATTCTTCCAATTATTTATACTTGAAGGTCATTGTGTATTCTCTTAGTCACTTTCATCACAGTAGCCTCTTTTATCAACTTAAATTCCTTATTTTCTAATTCTTACTATAAAATCTTCTTGTTTAAATGTATTTTTAAAAATTTTTTTATATTTGCTTATTTCTGAGAGAGAGACAGACAGACAAAGCCCGAGGTGGGAGAAGGGTCGGGGGTTGGGGGGGACAGACAGAGAGGGAGACACAGAATTCAAAGAAGGCTCCAGGCTCTGAGCTGTCAGCACAGAACCCAGTACAGGGCTGGAACTCACAAACTGAGAGATCATGACCTAAGCCAAAACTGGACACTCAATTGATTGAGCTATCCAGGCACCCTATGTGAAGAATTATTTTAAATATAAAGTATGAAACATATTTTTATCTTTCCATCTTTGACTCTCTTCATTCCAAAGATCCTGTATTGAAGACTTTTATTTTTCTTACTATCAGATGACATTTATGGGAAGTACTTTATTTCATTTACCTGTGTACACAAAGAGAGACAAATCACTTGATGGGGTCTTGTCTTTTTCAGGTAAATAATTGAGGAGTTACATATTCAGGTAAATTCAAGGGATATAAAAAATTACCAAAGAGTTTCTGTCATACCTACTCTTTCTTGAGTTAGGTAAGATTGGTACAATGATCTACTATACACAGGTCTGCATAAGCATGTAAGTCTCAAAGTCTTAGTTAACATTATTTCTACCAAGACAATAGTAAATAAAAAAAGGTATGGTCATCTAAAAAAAAGAAAGGAAAAGAAAAGGCAATAATGAAATGAAGCTTTTTCTTTTTCTATCTGCTAGGTCTCTATTTGTCCAGTAGGTGAAAGTGCAATTGAATAAAAGAATGGCAGAATTTTTTTTTTCAAAGACTGTAACATCTTCAGCCTCCTGGAAATGTAATAGAAGCAATGGTGTTAGCAAAATATAGACAACATTCAAATGTCATATTTAATCATCCTGTAGTCAGGTTTTCTTATTATAGTACAGATACATTTCATGCATCACATTACTGAGATGAATGATGACGACTTTTTTCTCCCATGAAGGAAGGTTACATCCCTTTTCCCTTTCCTCCCCACTCCATTCTCCAGTTTGATGAAGGAGCCCCTTGAAGCTTCCTGACAACTTGGAATTTCCTTAGTTATGCTTGGCTCTTAATCAGGACTCATTCAAACTCAACTTACTCTACCACACCAATTCCTTAATAACTGTGAATGACTATGTTTCCTTAGCCCATAAGGAGTAAGTGGCTGGTAACTGGTAGGAAAAAGGAATACAATAATACAGAAAGGGAAATACCTAACTAGAGGTCTCCATCACTTGCAACAGATCGTGGTAGATTACCATGAATTTGTAAACTCTTACCTCTTACTTGGGTTGCCAGGATAAAAAGAAGACAGCATCTTTAGAGCATGAGATTTAAAATATCAGAGTTTAAAATATGTTTTATATTTCTATTTAAATATATATAAACATATTTCTATTTCTATTCTATTAATAGAATTCTCAAATATAATATGTAATTTTATTGCTTTATTTTCAAACATGTTTTTAATAATCCATTGTAGTTGAAAGTATGGGCCCACCCACAGTCACTGTAAGTCTAGAAACTGGAAGGTCAGTTTCTCTCCAACTACTCAAAATAAGAGGATTTTTAAAAATTTAACATTTATTAACTTTTGAGAGAGAGAGAGAGAGAGAGATAGTAAGCAGGGGGAGGGCAGAGAGAGAGGGAGACACAGAATGGGAAGCAGACTCCAGGCTGTCAGCACACAGCCGGACGTGGAACTCGAACTCATGAGCCATGAGATCATGACATGAGCAGAAGCCAGATGCTTAACTAATTGAGCCACTCAGGCCCCCCGAAGAGGATCATTTTAAACATGACTGAGGTTTTATGAGAAAAGCAAATTTTCAACTTCAGGTTTATTATATGAAATCTTCTGTTAATTAAATGTAATATAATTCTCTGTTCAAAACTGATGGTTAAAGGTGTCCATGTAAATCAATCTAGGCTCTTGAGTAAAACAGCATAGTCAACTCAAAAATTGTTAGAGAGTGTACTGCAACTATTACAGGATTTAAAAAAGACATAGTGCAAGCATATTCATATTTTACTTTACATATATAACACATACATGCACATTTGAACACATTCTATATATATACATATATACAACCTAAATATTTCTCAATATATGTAGTCATTAATTATTTATTATTAACTGATCAAAGAATTAAATGGATCAATTATCAGCTACTCCTAAGTATAGTTTGCAAATTTACACTACTTCATATTCTAAATGTCAACTTTAATCCTTCCAGAAAAATTCACTAAATCCTTTAAATCCCTGGAATATTTTCAATGCTCTTTGAAGAGTTATTTAAGACATCTCCATCAGAATTAAATATGATAAACTTTAAGAAATAAAACCATCAGGTCAAAACTAAATAGAACACCTTAATTCCTGCTGGATGTCTTTAATTCTCATATTAGAAAAATACTCTGAATTCCCATGTGTTAGCTGTATCTACAGTATTCAAATGTCAGTGGGTTTATTTGGGATTATAGTAAAAATGAAAGTCTTGGCTACCAGCTCCAGAGAAACAGTAAATGCTACTAAAAGCAGAATGAATATGTAAACTGCTGAACACTCTACTTCAATATAAAAGTAAAAATGAAAGGCTGATGGTGAAGAGCAGCTCTTCAGTTATACTTATTTCCTGAGCTCCTATTTACTGGGCATGTTTACTTAGAGATGAATAAATATACCAATACATATTCAATAAGTATCACTAATAAATGTCTGACACACTGATTTTTTTTTTGAAATTGAAAAACAGGACCATGATCAATAACGATAAGCAATATCTCTATACTAGAAAGACAAGGTGGCCAGATTCAAATTTCATACTTACCATGAGCATGCAATTCACAGAATAAAATCAAACAAAAAAAACATAGTAGAAAATTACAAACTATGCTTGAAGGAGGTAGGTTTTTCAAAAGGACATTAGTTTATTGAGATGACATCCTTAAATCTTTGAACCTATGGGTAGTAGGTCTTAAAACAGGTAGTTTGTCTTAAAATCAATCTCTTACCCCTCTACTCCTAAACTACAATTGATACCCCATGGTGTAATATTTATTGTTGAAAGTATCTGGAAAATGACTAAACCCTGGTTATCTTTAATGATGAACACTCAGTTTACAGAAATTTCACAAATTCTTTTTTTAATTTGTTTTTGAGTGTTTATTTATCACTGAGAGAGAGAGAGAGAGAGAGAGAGAGAGGCAGAGAGGCAGCAGGGTAGGGACAGAGAGAGAGGGAGACACAGAATCTGAAGCAGGCTCCAGTTTCTGAGCTGTCAGCACAGAATATGACACAGGACTCGATCTCACAGACTGTGAGATCATGACCTGAACTAAAGTCAGACGCTTTACCTTAAGACTGAGCCACCCAGGGGCCCCTGGAATTTTACAAATTCCTGAGAAGCCCAGGTATCAAACATCAGGAACACCACTGCTCCTTCTTTCACCAGCCTCTCTCCAATTCTCCTGTGTTTGTTCAGTAACAGCCAAAAAACAGGAACACATATAATGCCTAATTAGATGCTCAATCCAGGAAAAAATGCCAACCCACTTCTCTATCAGGTACCTCTTCCAATTGTTCTGAGTACTTCCTCTCACTTGGCTTTAGGAAGGGCAACATTCTTCTTAGTTTCCTCTGCATCACAGGTGAACCCTCCACCACAAGGCAATCATTCAACAATCTCTCCTACCTTTGTCTTCAATGTATACAGAGAACAGACGTATCAAGTAGTTACGTTGAGTCAGATATGGCATGTAAATGCTATGGATAAAATTCTAGCATCTGATTGGTTATTTTCTGAAAATGTGAGTATATTTTTTCTCCTTTGAGCTTTAGCCACAATTTCAGAATAGAAAATTTTTCAATGTATTATTCCCATAATAAATATTTTCAACTTCTCCATCCAAATAATCCTCGAGTTTCTTATGGGCAACTATTCTTCAAGTATAGTATTCTCCAAAACAACTGGTTCAAAACTTACTCCTATAATTAATATCAGAATTCTTACCTAGCAGAGTTTCCAACATTCAGAATTATTAGGCTGCTCCTTGGCATATGACTTCAAATTGAATCACTGTCAATGAAGGTGTCAATATTTAACATAACTCAATTTTGCACCTCTTCATAAGAACAATTATATATTATTCAAACTAATATTTAAAACAAATAAATGGGCAAAAAAAGAACCAAAAGAGGAAAATGATGAAGTAAATTAAATGTGTAGACATAATTATGAGTAGGTACCATCATGTCCTTTGTTTTTCATGTAAAATCTTTTGCTTTCCTTTCTCCTGGTTTGAAAAAAAGTACTCTATAGTTTTACTATAAACAAAAACACATAAACAAAACTATGCATGACCACAGAGTCTATGGCCTTTATAGATGATGGTGAAAAGACAGTGGAAACAACATGATGAAATATCAGAAAAAAGCAATAAATGAAGGACTCAAAATGTGTGAGGATAAAGCACCTGTTATTCTCTTGGTTTCGTGAAGTCCATGTGTATCCATATGCATGTCCCATCTTTGGTCCTCACACCCTCACCCATCAGAGTAGATGCCTATAGACAGATGTACAGGACTACCATTCCCAAAATACACTTGACTCTCCAAGAATTTTGAATATATGTAGTTTTAGATCTCAGAACCCATAAGACCTATTTTATCTTAGCCAAAAAAACTCTATAATCTTTTAATTAACTTCTCATGAAATTTTAACTATTCTCATTTTTATGCTTTTAGTTGTCAGATCATCTTCGTCTCTCCTCTTCAATGCCTTTCTGTCTCCATTTAAAAAAATTTTTCAATATTTATTTTTGAGAAAGAGAGAGACAGAAAGACAGACAGAACATGAGCAGGGGAGGGGCAGAGAGAGAGGGAGACACAAAACCTCACACAGGCTCCAGGCTGTGAGCTGATGCGGGCCTCGAACTCAAGAACCATGAGATCATGACCTGAGCTGAAGTCAGATGCTTACCCAACTGAGCCACACAGGTGCCCCTCTAACTCTATTTCTAATAAAAGTAGCTTTCATTTTAAAATTCATTTTTTAATACATCAAAGATGAGTCTTTGCCAAAAGCGAAGAGTCACATACCTGTGTATGCACCACTGAAGTACTGCCAAAGTCTTTCAAGTGCATATAAGTGAAAATGTAATGGTTGCTTTTATTGCATTTATCATTGCTATTCTGTATTGCCCATCTACCACTCAAAGCTCTTAGTTGTGTCCAACAAAAGTATACTTTGGTTGATTAATGTAGTAAGATATTTTACCAAAAATAACCAGGAAGAATCAGTGAATGATTAACACTTTGAGAAAATGAAAGGAACACAGGTAGGCTAGGCAGACAAAGCGATGGGCAAAGCCATGCTGGAGCATGAGTACTGTGAAGATTCTGTTTCTGAGGTGGCACAGGTTAAACCCCGGACCACAGGGCACACCACGCCCCCGCCCACTTTGACTTCAACTCTCCCCCCAGGAGGCTTTGCCACTGCTGCTCCCAGCTGGAAACTACCCTTTGCTGCTGTCCCTGCCTCAAACAAAGTAAATTCACCTGTGAGCAAGGAGCTCCTGAGAAATCCATTCTGGGTGCCCCGTTATCAAGACCTTTAATGGCTAATAAAGCGTTTGCAATGCCTGTGGCACCAGCTATATTCTGTCTCACACTGGACAGACAAAAGCTGCAAAATGCAAAAATAAATAAATAAATAAATGGGGGAATAAAACGCCCAAAAAACCAAAAACAAAAAACCCAAAACCTTATTCACCATGCTACTAGGATACAATTTGTGTTATAGATCAATTTATTTAGATAAAACATATCTTCATTTACAAAATATAAATTAATAATAATTATGGTGCTATGCCAGAATGCCAGTGTTTATGAGGTGGTACTGAAATGCTTGGATTTTGAGTAAACCGGATGCATCTACCACTCCGGCTCTCACTACTTTCAAGCCGACTGCTAGGTCTATCAGGAACACAGGGTTTTTGTCCTGTGCCTGTAGTGATCACACCCTGGTTGACTCTTCTTTTAGATTTTCCTTTGCAGGTTAATCTAACCCACTTAAGGTATTAAATTGAAGAATTCTGGGCTCTACATCTTTAAACCTAAAAGCATCATGTAAGTAACATAGACGTGGTATGCAGAGCCATTTTAGTCACTGGTGAAAGGCATGAAAGTGATGGCTGAGAAAAAAAATGAATACAATATATGTAATGTTGAACATTCAGTGCTAAACTAATACTCAATTTTAGTTCATAATTACTCAGTGGGTGAAAGTAACCATAGAAGTGTCAAATGCATAAAAATAAACAGAAAATCTATGCAGTTTGCCTTCATTTTCAATGTGGATTGGGAAAGTTATCTATATTGAGTGAAATTTAAAGGACAGTGGAAGATAAAAGTTTTACATTTGTACATAACCGCACATTATGCATGCCACCAGTTAGAAAGATTTGAAAAACACACAAAAATGTCTAACAGATAGGGAATAAAAATGTCAAACAGATACGGATTGATTATCAGCTTTGTTCCTGAAAAGGACCTTGAGTATGAGACTACACCTAGGTTTTAGTCTATCATATCCTAATACCCTATATCCCAAGTACCAGCTGAGGACACAGTCTCCCAGTAGACACTAAGCTAATCAGTTACCAGAATTGATGCCCGATCCTCATCTTTCCTGAGTAGTGATTCAGTGAGATATGTATCTACGGACATGGTTCTGGAAACCGATTCTGCACCAAGTATGCGTATTGCATGGAAGCCAGAAACGGAGGAAAGAGAGAATCTTTATCCTGTAGGCAGCTTACCCTAAAAAGAGAAGTAAATAATTATGATTTTATATTCACAGACTTTGCTTCCAATATTATTAAGTTTATGTATGTATGTATGTATGTATGTATGTATTTATTGAGAGAGAGAAAGAGAGAGAGAGAGAGAGGTGAGAGATGGGCAGAGACAGAGGGAGAGGTAAAGCACCAAGCAGGTTTTGCATTGTCAGCACAGAGCCAATGCGGGGCTCAAACTCAAGAACTGGGAGATCATGACCTGAGCTGAAACCAAGAGTCAGACGCTTAACTGACTAAGCCACTCAGGCACCCCTGTTTCCATTATGAGTAAGATCAGTGTAACTGTTCCTAATTATGTGAAATGGAAAAAAGAATCAGAAACATAACTCATATTTTTTCTCCGAAAGCAGAAAACCCCTCCCAGAATTAGAAAGATAAGTGTTCTTTTTAAGAATGACTACATTTCATTGTCTAAACCCATCAGACTTAGAAGTTGAGGTTGTTGTTAATCCTGAAGTTGTCCCCTTGGAGAAAGAGTACAGAAATATTTAATGCAAGCCTGCTCTCATTTTCATGCGAACACTCCCAAAAGCCAACTACAATTCCTTCATGAATCTTCCAGAAAACATTGTTGAGCAGTACAACGTTTGCCCTAGAAGACTCTGATACATTATATCAATTAAATTAACTTTAAGGCCAAGCTACCCTGTGGGCCAGTGCTTCATTTCCTGTTCTATTATTCATTTTAGAGTATGCCCAGCCAAGCTGTCTCATACAGCTCCCCAGACATTATGTAATGACAAAAATCAGCAATATAAACCTGATAGAATTTGTTCAATACAACTCCCTTGCTATTATCAAATGCCTAGCATGGCACTGAAGTTCATAAGAATTAGCCTTCTCCTTGTGAGAGAAGACCAAAATAAATAAATGTCTATATTTATTTCCAACCTACTTTTATTTTTTTATTTATATTTATTTATTTTGAGAGAGGGTGATCACAAGTGAGCGAGTAGGGGAGAGACAGAGAGGGGGAGACAGAGAATCTCAAGCAGGCTCTGTGCTGCCATTGCCCGATGCGGGGCTTGATCCCACAACTACAGTATCATGACCTCGGCCGAAATCAAGAGTCAGACACTCCACCCACTCAGTCACCCAGGCATCCTCCAACCCACTTTCTTAATTCTGATCAATCTCAGGCATCATTAGGTTACCTGGATAGACCTGGGCTTTATTGGTTATTTTTGGCTTAAGATTTTTAGAGCTGATTCAGAACCTTCAATATGTTCACTATTTCAAGAGGCCAAAAAAGTGATAATGCATATAGGATTATTGTAATTCACAAAGTTATAAATATGCAAGAAAGTGCCCAAGCTATACAACATTACCCCAGGACAAAGCAACCTTCCCATACCTTAATATGTGGTATAATCCAGACTCACGTTGCTTATTATCGTCAAAAATTGAATGAAAAAAAAAAAGAGAGAGAGAGAGGGAGACACAGAAGTTTCTGAGAGATGGAGGAGAGTAGTGAAAATTTTGTAGGAAATACTTTCTTGCATTCAGACTCATTGGGATTTTAGTCTATTGCAATCATCAAAGATCAATGACCGTAAACATAATTGTGAGAAATCACCTACCAAGTGGTTGATCAAGCCAGTACGTATGATTAACACAGTTGCAGGAAAATCTGCCTTTGCTTCCTGCTTTCTTTTATTGAAAGGAACATCCAACAGATCTGCCTTCATACAAAACGCTAGAAGTTAACTATGATACCCCCTTTTCCAACTGCTTAAGGGTCGAATCGTCCCCATGCCACATACATAAAATCTTCTTATTCACTTTCGTTCTTGGAACCATTTTTTGGATATTCCAATGCTGCATGAAACGTGTCTTTATTTGAGGTCATTTCCTTTCTCTCTAATAAGCAGGGTTTTTTTGTTTGTTTGCTTTTGTTTTTTTCCCGGTATATTGCACATTGACTTTTGCTACTTCCTGCCTCTTCATTCTAAGTATTTTTAAAATTCAAAACTTCTTTAGTATGGTTTTCCCATTGTGCGCCCATTTCCTTCTGGTGGAGAAATATTTACCATAAGATCCTGAACTTAAGTTTCTCTTTGGATTTCTAAAGATGGGGAGGTGAGTTTCTAGGGAGAACAAACATCTCTGCTGCATGCTTCTTCCCTACACACCCCCAAAACAAGTTTCCCTAAGATCTTCAATTTTCTCATTTTCAATTTCCCCATGAGTAATTTTTGCTAACTCCAATGACAGCAGAAATATTTTGCTGTCCAAAATGCATGATCCTCCAGTGTTCTATTCTTCTACTGTTCTACCCACATTGCTTTCTGGAAATCTCAGGTGAATTTCTTAATTTCATAAACTTCATGATTCACTCCCCCCCTTTTTTTTTAAAAAAAAAAAAAAACTAAGTGTAGTGCTATTACTGGATCTAGGTGCTTGCTTGGTCACATTTGCTTTTCCTTTTATTTATAATCTGGATCATTTTTTTTTCTGTAGCATGCTTTCTTACAAGTCAAAGAAGTTAGAATTTACCAAAATTATTCATTTTTCAAATGTATTACACGCTCCTGTTTTGAACGCTCCCAGTGAGAAACACATCAGCCTGGATTTTGAACGTGAACGTGGTCTCCGGGTCCTCTGTTGTGTCTCAGCATGCCAGGCTTTCTCTCGACATTCCACCTCCACAGCGTTTCTAGTCAGGGTCTCTGCACCAGCCTGACCTCCTGAAATAACTGTGTTACCCTGAAACTCAGTTAATAATGCTCTCACATGTTCCCTAAAGTCTGCCTTACAATTTTTATCCATACTTCACAGTGTTTTCACAATTTAAAGGGTGAATTCCCCGAATGCTCATATTGATTACCTATCTGTACCTTTAAATATTACGTCATTATTTTTTTCCATTTCTGATTTCTTCTGAATCCTTTAAATTCAAAATTATGATCAAAATCTACATATTATACACCGATCATAAGCTAGCTAGATATGAGTGGGCAATCAATGACTCTAGGACATACATCTTCTACCCTATCCCTTCAGAAAAAGATACTCACACTCTTTTTATTATGTTTTTTATTTATTTTTGAGAGACAGAAAGAGAGAGACAACACAAGCAGGGGAGGGTCAGAGAGAGAGGGAGGCACAAAATCGGAAGCAGGCTCCAGGCTCTGAACTAGCTATCAGCACAGAGCCCAACGCAGGGCTTGAACCCACGAACCGAGCGTGAGACCATGGCCTGAGCCAAAGTCGGACACTCAACCGACTGAGCCACCCAGGTGCCCCACTCATATTCTCTTTAATTGGACTAACCCTTAGTCCTAAATAGAGTTTGAGCTAATATAAAGAAGAACAGAACTTGATATTGTGAGTCTCAAATTCCATCTGTGAATGCTTACCATTATAAATTTATAGCTAAACATATCATACACTATTAAGCTGTATCTCCTATACAAGTTAGCCGACTTCTGCAGTTTAACTTCTGGCCTACAATCCAAGTGGAAAACCACAATACAATATAGACAATAATTATGGATTAAAAGATAACTCTTTGCAGAATATTTGAGGAGGCCAATGTCAATTGCTATGACTCCATTGTTGGGTTTAAAGGCCTAAAAACATCATATTGGTTAATGATGGAGAATAGCCATGGCCAAAGTGGCTTTATCCTGTCAGAGAAAGGCCTGGGCTTACTAAGGTCTTTTTCATTAATAAGTACACTTCGATCTCTATAAATAATCTGTTCGCTCTGGTTACTCTATAAGTCCCACTCTATTTTTCATTGTTTTCCAGACAAAACATAATTTGTGGTGGATAATGAATCATATCCTTTCAACCACTAATATTGCTGGTTCTAATGGAGGAAAACATGTTGCACACAAAAATAATCATAAAAGGGAAATCAATATTCTTAGCTTTATTATTATATAAACTGAAATGATAAAAAGGAATTAAATGTGATTACAATTGGTTTTCTTACTATTGCCTCCATTCTCTGTGGAAGAGTGTTTCAAAACATCAACGAATGTTGTAATTATCTTGCCATCTAAGTGATGAGAGCATCATCTAAAGGACATAATGGCCCATGCTCACCAAGCTCCAGTCATCAGGAAAACAGACAGACAGACCTCAATCCCGTTAGAATGAGTTCACCATGTAGACTCAGAGAAGGGACGGCAATTACCGTCATCTTGTATTTAGCCCAGACTGAGAGAGAGAAAATGGAGCTTAGTATAGGCAAGCAGTAACTTTTTATCCCACTGCACCAAAGAGAAAAAGCCTTTCTCTTTGAAAAGAAGAAAGACAAATGGGTAAATCCATGCAGTCAGGAGTGTTCATTTAATGACAACATGGGAACAGTTTATATGGTTGTATATTTGCTTTCTTCTAAGTGTGAAGACCAGACAGGAAAGACTGACCTTTAACTTCCTTTGCTGTTTCTTATATGCTGCTTCAAAGAAAACTCAGGAGAATGAGGCATCATCAAAAATGGTAAAGAACTCCATGGCTTTGTCCCTCCACAACTCAACTACTGAGCTGGCCTAACAGCAAAAGTCAACTTTTAAAGAATTAGAGAATCAGCCAACAACTCTCACCAACCAAGCAAAGACTAGGTGAGAAGAAACGACTGCTTTGTGGGAAGAAAGTGCTGTGGCATTTCAAACAGCCCACCTGCCATTCTTCAATTCTCACTTTGCAATGGCCGTCAGGTGCAGCCCACACTCCTGGTACATGCTGCCAGTATCAGATCAAACAGCTATACCTTATTTTCAAGGAAACGTGGTTGTTCACGTGGGCTTGTCTAGTGGCCACCAGTGATTTGTGCCAGGACTTGCCTTCCTTTAGCCGATCCCAGAGTGTTCTTAAGGCTGGGGTGGCTTCCTGGGTATTATTTCCCAAGATCATTGAAAGCACAAGCATTGGTAGCAGCAGACTGGGACAGAGAGCAACAGTCCTGGTGTGCAGCAAACAGAACATAAAGAGAAATGGGATTTAAGTTCAGAAAAGGGATATAACTGACAAAAATTACAGCCTTTGGGGCATGTTTTATGATCAGGATCTATATAGATTAGTTGCTGCATTTAGTTATAATCTCAAATGCAGTAGCATCCCAATAAATGTTGTTTGAATGAATGAGGAATGGATTTATACAAGGATGTCTGGGTAGATGAACGGAATGAAAATGTCCTGCGTTTACTTATTACTTATTATAACGATTCTTATTTAGACTTTGTACATATTTCTGTGGGTAACACATATTTCCATAATAGAACCATAAGACCCTCTTCTACTTTTATAATAGGCAATGTTATATATGCGTGTGTGTGTGTGTGTGTGTATATATATATATATATAAATATGTATGTATATATATATATCATGTTTTTTAAAAATGCTTCTTACTAAAGTTGTGATTTCATACTGCTTTCTGATTTTCTACGGAATGGAGTAAGGTCATAAAAATGTCCAGTTGAATACAGATTATTGCTGAGAAATGGGCTAGTAATTTAATATGATGACATTAAATCTTCATAATTACCCATGACATACATATATGACATATATATATATATATATATGTGGAAGCTAGGGTTCAGACAGTTTAAGGAAAAGAAAAACAACAATAATGACCAGGATCACACACAAAGCAGCTCTATCTGAATTTAAAAGTAGTTCTATTGGAATGTGAAACCTGGTCTGTCTTTCTTTAAAGCCAGGATATTTTTATGCACTATCTCCACACAGAAAATAATAATTGAGAGAATTATGAACAAATACAGTATTGGCTATAATACTTGAAGTTTAAATCAAAGAGTTTTGATTGCATTATGTTTTCATGCCAGTTTTCCTCATGTACAAGATTTAAAGATTAAGTAAAACTTAAAAGAAAACTTGGAAAAACAATAATGATACATGTAGGAAGTTTAAATTTCTTGTGTAAAAAAGTAGATAGCTTAAATGTAAATGATAAAGACTAATTAAATAGTATATATTTTGCAAATGCTAGGTGCTATGCTTTTACACATATGTCATTATTTTACATTAAAACTCTACACCACATAGATATTTAAACTCTTAAATGATAAAACCGAATTCCAGTATAAAAATTGAGAAGAAATGACATTTAAACTCAGAACCAACACTTTGAACTTAGAGATTTAGTTTTCTTTCAATTATAGATCCTGAATCTGTTCCAATTGTTTAGGAACATTTTTATAACACGTTATTGACAAATTTAAAGCAAATTCAATGTTGCTTCTAAATACAAAGATAACCAAAAGAGAACTGTTAATATTATATCCTATAATCTAAAAATCAATTATATCCTATCTTGAAATGGAACCAGAGCATTTCTTCTCACTTGGATTCTGTCATCATCTGCTAATACTGCAGACTTGCAAACATGCCAACATATTTTATATGCCATTATTTATTCCTAAACAGTGAGAGAGTGCTTATACCGAAGATACATGATTAAACCAAGGGGAAAGGACAGGTTAATAACATGCGTCACTAATAAGTTAGATCCTACACACACGAGATCTGTTTTTCCCTCATTATAACCCTATGAGGTAGAGACTGTCAATTATAGTTAACTGAGGAATACTGATAACTGAGAAACAGACAAGTTCTAATACTAATCTATTAGTATATGTCACATTTTTTGCTTATGTTCAAAATCACACACACACACACACACACACTATAGATAGGTAGATATAGTAAACCATCAGAGTTTCTCTTCCCGTCACCAATGTCAGCCTAACCTACACTCCCTAACACCCTAAGGGCTGCAGGGACTTGGATGCTGTGCAGCCTGAGGGGAATACAGACATTGCCTGTCAAGACTTAGAAAGATAAAGATAAGAGCTTGCATGGTACGGAATCCCATGTGCTGGGGGGAGAAAAACTGTAACGCATGCTTCCTTCTATGCTATGCCTTCTATACTCCTTCTAAGCCCATTTTTACACGCATACTTGCACACACATACCTTTTATGCTCATTTTCATAATATTTGTAAAAACAATCATTTGAAAATAACCTGTGAGGAAAGATTGGAAAATATGCATTGTCAGGGACTTAGCCACAAAATTTTCCTGAATAATATCCTCTCTAGGGACCTTGAAGTTGTTCTTATCTCTGTTTCTAGACAGCTTCATGAGGGTAGTAAAATCTCTCAAGTCACCACTACCCGGATTGCTGCTTATCCTCATTATGTTACGCTAAGTTTCTACAGAGATTTAATTAAAATGGTATTGTATGGGATATATTGTATCTTATTAATCTTATAAATTATCTCTTTGAAGTAAATTTACATGTTTACATGTCTGACAGTCCGACTACATGATAGATTTTCCATTCCTTAAAAGGAGGAGGCATTTCTTATCTTCTTTGTTTCATAGTACTTAACCCAGTTCTTGTTACAAAGAACTTACTCAAATAAGAGTTTATTGACCTAAACTACATAGAATTCTTTAGTGAGAAAATAACTTTGTCTTAGAAATAATGAACCAATTTCCTCGTAAACTACTTTGGTGCTTTAATATTCCCTCAGGAAGCTGATGTGCAGATGAGGAATAATTCTGAATCCATAGAGGACTAACACTGACACATGCCCTGTAATGGAGGTCAACTTTTCCACTTTCCCCAAATAGAACACAATTTCTTTCTTGCCAAGGGGAGCTATTCCACTTACCCTTAGATCCATGGGAAATCCAGAAGGTAGTAATAATTTCACAAAAGTATCAAGTTTAAATTTAAACATGCATGGGAAGCACAGGTCCTTATTTGAGATACTTACTTAAATTCACTGAGATAATTTTATTGGGATAGATTGATACATGAAAGACTCTGGACATAAAGTCTCTCTATATGCTTTAAGAAATTAAGAGAATTTCCTTTGAGCACAGGAATTATCTTATAGATACATTGCCCTGCTATAATGATGTATTTGTATTTTGAAGGAAATGAAGTCAAGATTGAGCAAGTAGTAGGATTTAATAAATTAGTATGATATATTTGATATTAAGTGTCCACAATTAGTCTCAATTCTAAAATAAATGTAAAAATATGAAGGATTCAAGAAGAGTCACATATCATAATTGATAGCTTCTTAATATATTATAGTGCATAAGTGGAATGTCCATTTTGATGGACCTAGCAAGAGTCTCTTGTGAGGAAGCTGGATTCTGCATTTAAATATTTTTATTCCCTCTTTGAACAGATAGCTATTAGGGAATGATGCTCCTCAATAATACCTCCTTATATTTGGTGTCTTGCTGTAGAATTATAAGAGAAAATAAATGTGTGCCTGGTTTCTAGAAATGTTTCACAAATAAGCATATAAGAAAATCTGTTCTGTATACAGAAACATACAAAATTAAGGAAAGCTGGGAATTTTTACTTTGTGTTTTCAAAGGCTTCTTTATAAACACTTATTCAGTTCTTCTTAGACCAGATAACTGAGCAATTTATAGTAAATCTATGTTGAATAATCCTGATCAAGCACTTACTATGTGTGAAGCTCTGTCCTAGAATCTGGGAGTACAAACAGGAACAAAACCAAGACCCACCATCATGAAATTTGACTACAGTGCAGGGGAAGGGAGGTAATTTAAAAATGAGATCAATGAATAGTGAATATAACTTCCACTGGTGATAAATTCTATGAGAAAAACAAATAACTAAAGGTGAGAGAGTGAAGAATAACAAGGTTCTACACAGGGTGATTAGGGAAGGACTATTTACGAGGGTAACAAATGAAAAGAGATCTAACACTTAAAACCATCAGGTGGCTAGAGACCTCTGACTGTCTAATGACAAATGACAGTAGCACAGACATAGAAACAAGAACTAGATGGCAGGTTTAACAATAGAAGAGGGCCAAAGTGGCTAGAGCAAAGGAAGCACGAAGAGCTACCAGAACACGAAATTGGCAAAGTAGTCAGGTTTCAGATCACAGATATCCTCCTGTGTTATGGTAAGAGTTTATAGTTTAAGCAAGGAAATTAAACAATCACATTTCCTTTGAATATATCCTATAAAGAGATACGAAGATGTGGAGTGAGTAAAAGGCAGAACAGGTAGTGGAGAAGAGGCTAGGACATTAACCAGGAGGACATTATAATGTTATAAGAAATTGAAAATGATGATTTGAGTTGGGCTTATGGCTGTCATTTTTTTTTCTCAGAGAGAGGGAGAGTGTAAGTAAGGTAGAGGGACAGAAGGGGGGAGAGAGGGGGAGGGAGGGAGGGAGGGAGGGAGAGAGGGAGGGAGAGAGAGAGAGAGAGAGAGAGAGGGAGAGAGAGAGAGAGAGAGGGAGAGAGAGAGAGAGAGAGAGAGAGAGAGAGAGAGAGAGAGAGAGAGAGAGAGAATCTTAAGTGGCTCCACGCTCAGCACAGAGCCCGACATGGGTCTCATTCCCACAACGCTGGGATCATGACCTGAGCCGATATCAAGAGTCGGACACTAAAGTGATGAGCCACCCTGGTGTCCCAACAGCAGTCATATGTGATAAATATTTGTACTTAGAGAAAACATGACTTACTGCCGGATTGGATGTGAGGGAGGAATAAAGAAAAGGATGAGACATGACTCTATGAGACACACAGGCACAGCTGTTTAAAAGGCAGCTCAAAATACTGATTTGAAGCTCAGTCAAGAAGAACTCCAAATCTCAAATTTAGTTGTGTATCTGTGATAATGAAAATTCCACACCTTGATCAAATCATCTGATGTAGATAGAGAAAAGAGGAGGGGAGAGAGATCATCCAAAGAATATCTTAAATGTTTTAGGAAAAAGTTCAGAAAGAGATTGAGAGGGAGTAGCCATGAGGTGAGATGAAAGTATGAAAAGTATGGGATCCCCAACATCAAAAGAAAAGAGTTAAGAGACAGATGCTACTAAAAGGACAATGTGACAAACAGTAGTAATAATAATAATAAAATAATAAATACTAATAAAATAAATATATTTGACTTTTATAGTTGTCAAAGGAAGGTCTTGGATAACCTTGGTCAAAATAGTGTCAGTGGTCAAAATAATAGCTTATTAGACTGAGTAACAGAAAGAATTGCAAAATGTGGGAAGTAGACATACTTACTGTAGATACTAGTTTGGGGGAACTATCTTGTAAAGATTGGCAGAGAATTAAGCAGGAGCTAGCAGAGAACATGAAGGCAGGATAATTTTTAGCTTTATGATAAGAGATGTAATGCACTTTCATTATGACAATGATTAACCAAAGGAAAGAAAATATTTGTAATACAGATGAAAATGAAGATAATTGCACAGGCAAGTTAAGAACAGAAGAGAGGGGCTGGAATCTAGTGCACAGATGGGAGAGTTGGACTCAATAGGAGATAATGGTATGGAAGTGAGATGTGTAAAAATCAAGATTTCAGATGTGGAGCTATCATCTGTAAGGACTGGATTAAAACAAAGTGGGTGATTGAATGTGAGGGAAAAATAGAACTTTGGTGATGTGGTGGTGAGTGAATAAGGATATGGATAATGTAAATATGAGAGCCACCAGCAATGATACCATGAAGAGTAGCAGAGAGAGACAGTATATTAAGGGTTAAAATACACAAAAGACAGGGTACTTAACTATAGTCAGTAATACTTAACAAGGGCAGCAAATACAGACAGCTAATGCATACATTCCAAATAGGGTTTCTGAGAAATAAACCATGAACTAGGACTTAGAAGTCACAACAAGGGGAGTGCCTGGGGGGCTCAGTCGGTTGAGCATGTGACTTCATCTCATGGTTCGTGTCTTCGAGCCCCATGTTGGGCTCTGTGCTGATATCTTGCCCAGAGCCTGGAGCCTACTTCTGATTCTGTGTCTTCTTCTCTCTCTGTCCCTTCCCCTTAGTGCTCTGTCTCTGTCTCTCAAAAATAAACAAATGTAAAAGTAAAAATTTTTTAAGTCACAATAAGGGACAAAGTAGACACTTCCAAGACCCAGGGCATGAAGGATGTGAGAGTGAAAACATACACTCTGAGAAGACTACAAGGAAATCAGTTCTCACGGGGAAAGGACTTTTATGACCCTCCTTTCTGAAAAAGATAAAGTTAAATAAATTACAAGTCAGAATTACTTCAACTTGAACTCATATCCTAAAATGTTCTAATGACATACATGCAAAAACCTTTGTTAAATGAATGAGTCCATTTCCTGACTCTGCCACAGTTACTGATCTTTTTTTTTTTTTTTTTTTTTTTTTTTTTACCTTATTTGAAAGATGCTTGGGTAACACCACTTCACAAGACTCTACAAAATGTATTCCTCCTTTAGTAAGGTTTCCTATTAACCCCCAATCTATGGTACATTTGAGGAAACACATTAGTTGTGCATTAATATTATACTGACTTGCTGAAAGAATGGAAATGCATTCTAAAGCTCTAAGATGAGATAAATGCCTAACTACAATAAATACAGAAATCAGAAAGATAAACTTGATCTGCCCTATGAAAAAACAAAAGTTGATTGAGAAAAAAAAATCCACACAATTTAAATCAAAAGAAAATCTCAGGACACCTGGGTGGCTCAGTTGGTGAAGCATCGACTTCAGCTCAGGTCATGATCTCACAGTTTATGAGTTCAAGTCTCACGTCAGGCTCTGTGCAAACTGCTCAGAGCCTGGAGCCTGCTTCAGATTCTGTGTCTCCCTCTCTCTCTCTGCTTCTTCCTCGCTCATGCTCTGTCTTTCTCTCTCTCTCTCCCCGTGTCTCTCAAAAATAAACAAACATTTAAAAAATTAAAAAAAAAAAAGAAAATCTCAATTCTGTGGGCCTTAACACAACTATAAATGTAGCCCCAACATGCCCTGATGTAACCATAAATCAAAAGCAAGATACAGAGAAGACTGAAATATACTATATACCATAATATGTGTATTTTTCTTTTAGTTGGCTCTGTAATCTTTTGATTTTGGTCAACTATCCTCAGTGTCTTTTCTTAGACTGGGAATAACATTTGAACCTCTGCAGTATTAGATGTGTAGCTCAAGAAAAATCTGAGTTACACCCGAGGGTTCAAAAATATGCTTCTACAGACAAGAAAGTTAAAAGAATTCAAAACTAGTACTAATTAAGCTCCTAGATACTACTGAATTCTCTAAATACCCAAAAAACGTGGAGTATGTTCTAGCTCCTAGAATTAAAATAAAACAAAGAATAGCAACATAATATTATTTTACTCAAAACTTTCTCTACTGAGCACAGTATATAATAGATATACACAAATGAGTTTTAGGCAATGAATTTTGCTTGAGTCACTATTTCAATCTCTATTTTCTGTCTGGAGTTTTGATACAAACAACTAAGTGGTTTCATGATCCTTTTATTGTTCATACTTAAATTAAAATTTGAAAATTAAATTGCAAAGAAAGCAATGGGAAAAGGGGAGATACAAGCGCCAAGTGAGAGGCTGGTCCCTGCAGAGTTGTTTAACTTCATTTGAGGACATACATGATTTTGCATCTGGGTTTTCTATTAACTATTTCACTTTATTCTAAGAAATATAACTGGACACTTTGCTGAAGTTCAATGTGCAACTAGAATCTATGGAGGTTTACAAAACCCATATAACACAAAGAACTGGAGTAATATGAATTCAAGTCAAAGAACATGATATGGGTCAAAGCGTGAGAGGAATGTGACGCTGGTCTGCCACTGGCGTTCGTTTGGCAAGATTCCTTACAGTTATTAAATTCAGTACTTTTCAGTATAAATGAAACTACAGGGAACAATGGTTTCAATAACAAAATAATTACTCTAATGCCAATTACTATAATTTCTATACCCATTACTAGGTCTACTACTGTGTCACTCTCCCAAACCTCACATAGCATCAACAAAATATTGAGAATTTTGGAGATCTTATCTAATTTACCTACATATTTATGCTTCTCATGGGAATTTTGTTGTTGCAGAAGTTTTAGTTTCTATCAGTTTTGAACTTGATGGACTATTCTTATTTATCTAATTAAAAAAAAAAAAACAGACCAAATGTGTAAGGTGAAATGATTCTCTCCCACCTCCTGCCACAGCATATTTCTATGCCTTGCCCATTGGCAACTCTTCTATTAATTTTTTAATAGTTCCTAACTTATGTATGTAAAAATAAACAAATTCCATTGTGTGAATACTCCCACAATGGCTCAAAGCAGGCCACCAGCATGACATTGTAAATAGAATTGAATGATTTTTTTTTAATTTTTTTATGTCTTTTATTTATTTTTGAGAGACAGAGAGACAGTGCAAGCAGGGGAGGGTCAGAGAGAGAGGGAGACACAGAATCTGAAGCAGGTTCCAGGCTCTGAGCTAGCTGTCAGCACAGAGCCTGATGTGGGGCTCGAACCCACAAACAGTGAGATCATGACCTGAGCCGAAGCTGGACGCTTAACCAACTGAGCCACCCAGGTGCCTCCGTAAATCGAACTGAAAAGAGCTGAGTAGTAGTAAACCAGAATATAGAGAATTTCCACTATATTGAAATAAGACAGAAAATGTGATAACTCTTAACTGCATATGCTCAAATGCAGAGGAATGTTAAGAAGTCATGAGTTTCAAGTATTAAATTTTGTTTTTAACACAATTTAATTCTAAACTTATGTAATTTAATTTTTAAAAATGACTTGTTTTATAAGCCAGCTCTCAAAATTCCTTAAAATTTAATAATTGGCGGGGCATCTGGGTGGCTTAGTCACTTAAGCAGCGACTTTGGCTCAGGTCATGATCTCGCAGTTTGTGGGTTGGAACCCTGGGATGGTCTGGGCCAACTGACAGCTAGGAGCCTGGAGCTGCTTCAGATTCTGACTCCCTCTCTCTGTTCCCCTCCTCCACTCATACTCTGCTTCTCTCTCTCTCTCTTTCTCAAAAGTAAATAAACATAAATTTTTTTTATATTAACAGTTGGCCTCTGTAGGCTATTATAACCTGGCTCCAGCATACCACGTGGTCAAATCCTTATTCCTTAGGGGAAGGTAATAAGATTGTTGTCATAATAAACAATTATCTCAAATTTTGATAAATATTGACACAATTGTCTCAAAAAGTTTATTAAGTTAAAATCTGCATCAGTAAAATCTGTTTATCAGTGCCCTTTATAAAATTAATATTGTTGCTTAAATTTTTCACTCTTGTAAATGGTATTTCATTGTTATAATTTTCTATTACTTTACTAATTCATAAAATAATATCTGTCAACATTAAGGCTATCAGTTTTCATGCCAGATATAAATATAACCTTACTCATCCACTGGATTCTACCATTATTCTCTGCTAAATAATTTTATATTATCTTTTATAAGCTATCTGTTGATATTTATTTGTGTGTATAAGTGTGTATACTATACTATACATAGTGTGTAAACTACAAAAATGGATCTAATTTTACTATCTATTAAATGGACAGTTTGAGTATTTTCTTTTAAATTTTTGTATGTAGGCTGTGCCCAGATGCTACCTTCTGATAAGAAAGTAGGTGCCTTCTAAAGTAATTTTGACCATAGTTAATGGTATTTGCATTATATGGTGGAAAATACTGGATTATCCAATATATTGTTTTAAGGGTATTGGCAGTTTATTCTGGAAAGGGGAAAATATTTAGGAATATATACATTGCTTTTTGCTGAGGGTTAAGAAAAGAGCAGAGAATGAAAGCTAAGCCTAATCACATCATAGACAACAACATACTATATTGCTTACCACATATTTGTGTATTTCACAGAGATAATTAAGAGGGATACCAGGAGATAAACATAGAGAGTTTAAAGAAATGTTACTGAAGGGCTTTTTGCCCAGTTAAAACTGGTAATATAAAACCTATTTTCTATTTAAATATTTATTGTACCCATAATATTTATATTTTCTTTTTTTATATTTTTTAATAGTTTATTTTTGAGAAAGAGAGGGAGACAGAGATCAAGTGGGGGAGGAACAGAGAGAGAGGGAGACACATAATCTGAAACAGGCTTCAGGTCTGAGCTGTCAGCACAAAACCTGATGTGGGTCTTGAACCCATGATCTGTGAGATCATGACCTGAGCCGAAGTCGGACACTTAACCGACTGAACCACCCAACCGCCCTATATTTTCTAGTGAATATCTTCTTGATGACAAGGTAGAGAATTGAAGCATCCCAACTGTGGACAGATGGTTTATGAGGCCCTAATTCCCATGTGTGGATCTGGGTGAATGCTGTCAGATTGGCTCTCTCTCCACAGAGTCTCTCCATATTATACTCTAAGGGGATTCTTACAGTGTTACAGACAGGAATGTTTCAAGCTGGAAAACCCCAATTTAATAAGTTCAGGAGCTTATTAAACTTCTTTTTGTGTCATGTTTTCTGATGCTCCATGCTACAAAGCAAAGAACAGAGTCACATGGGTGAAACCTGCATATCAAACTTGGATACCAGAAGCCAGGATTCATTTGAAACACTAAAGTAACAATCTACCACAGGGTTCTTCCTAGTTAATGTTCTGACAACAATGAATACAAAGGAACTAAAAACTATTGAGCTGTTTCTCAGAGGAATTTTTGTTTCCATTTTGAAACTAATTTCATTACTAATTATTAGTAAATGTTGATTCATTGTGTAAGCATCATCTTCCATTTCATAGAAGATATAGTTTAAATTTATACTTTGCCTAATTTGAGGTAAATTCTGTTATCCAAGACTATAGAGAATGCTGAACTATGCTCCAGTATTTCATGCCAAGTAGATTTCCACAACTATACATCATATTAATCATTTGGATATCTCAGTGGATATTAAGGTCCAAAACATTATTAATACCATGTAACAGGTCAAAAGTATCATTATGAATAACAATTCAAGTTCTTAGATTTAAAAGTGTATTGATAATAATTTTAACAGATCTTGTGAAATTAAAAAAAATGATTCCAATACTTATGTAGTGTTTGCAGAGATAACACTAGGGAAAATGATAAAGGCAAAAAGAACAAAAATGCCCATGTGGTTTTTCATTTGTGCACCTGCATTTGTAATCATGGGAATGACTCATGACTCTATTGACTATGATGTTTGTTAAAACACCTGCTTTACCACTAAATGGAAGTTAATGATTTATGATGTATATTGGTCCAAAATGAGTCAGGGAGCTAAAATGCAGGGCTTGTTCATTCTGAAGGCTCCATGGGAAAATGCTTTTCTTTCCTCTTCCAGTTTCTAGTGCCTGCCAACATTCTTGGCTTCTATCCACCCATCTCCAATCTCTGGTTCAGTAATCAGTAACCACATCGCCGCCTCTTCTAGAAGTCAAATCCTCCCTGCCTCTCTCTTACAAGCACTTGTGACTATACTTAGGATGCACTCAGACAGCCATTGTAACACTCAAGATTTTTAACTTAATCATATCTGAAAAGTCTCTTTTGCCATGTCATTGAACATGCACAGGTTCTAGGAACTAGAATATAGATATATTTGGGGACCCTTAGTAAGCCAACTAGAAGTCCATAATCATGTGAAAACATCATCAAAATACAAATACTGTCCAAATCACAAAATGACCAACATCCCCTAGTGTAATATTAGTGACTGCTGCTTTTTAATTTTTTAAATGTTTTATTTGTTTTTCCCTATTTTATATTCTTTTTCTTAATACTTTTATTTTTTTTATTTTTTTTTAATTTTTTATGTTTTATTTATTCTTAATACAGAGAGACAGATCACGAGAGGAGGTGGGGCAGAGAGAGAAGGAGACACAGAACTGGAAGCAGACTCCAGGCTCTGAGCTAGCTGTCAGCACAGAGCCTGACGTGGGGCTTGAACCCACGAACGTGAGATCTGACCTGAGCCGAAGCTGGAGGCTTAACCGACTGAGCCACCCAGGCACCCCTGCTGCTTCTTTATCAATCACAGCTTTAGCCTCACATTTATCTTCCTTCCTTCCAGATTCAGATTTCTCCAGTTACCTAATCACAGAATTACCCCTACTTCCTGACGGAATCCAGTCTTGAGCTCAACCTCACTTCCTTAAACTCTCCCCGGAATCATCTAACAAAAGCCCAAATCCTATAATAAAGACTTCTCCATTACTCTCTTTCTCTGACATTTCTGTGGTTCCCATGATTTGGGTTCTCCTTCCCTGTAATGAGCAATGAACAAGCAAACTTGTTCAGCTGTTGTATCCCTGTTGGCCTTTGGGTAGAGGACTAATATAAATATAAATATAATATAAAATGTAAGTAGGGATTTAAAATTCATACAAATGAAAACGGTTAGAATTAGAAACCTGACTCAATTAAAAATATTGCTACAGTACAATAAGAAAAGGGGAAACAACCTAACATAAGCATTGACAAAGAACATAAACTTCACAAATTAAAAAAAACTAATGGTGAAAATAATATGAAGAAATGCCTGACTTCATTGATTTGGAAATAAAATTAGAACCACAAAAACAAGTTATGAATTACCTCCACCTTGACTAGAGGAATAAAATTTTGAAATTTTTATAAAAAGAAACTCATAGATTGCCAGTAAAAATGTAAATTAGTCCATCACATTGCATCACATCACAGTGGAAGCGGGTTGAAATTATCTCGTAAATATTCAACACTGGTTTTCCTGGTAATTTTTTTTTAAACCTCAATGTTCAGGGCACCTGAGTGGCTTGGTCAGTTGAGCGTCAGACTGCAGCTTAGGACTCACAGCTTGTGAGTTCCAGTCCCACACCAGGCTCTCTACTGACATCTCCGAGTCTGCTTCGGATTCTGTGTCTGCCTCTGTCTCCGCCCCGCGCCCACTAGTGTTCCTTCTGTCTCTGTCCTCTCTCTGTCTCTATCAAAAACAAATATCAGAAAAATAAAAAAAATTTAAAAATAAAAAATAAAAACCTCATGTTCTTTAGAGTAAAAAAATTTTTTAAAAACACAGTGAATGTCTTATTATAGTAATAACGAATGAATAGCTGCAATTGAGTGAAAAAAATATCAGGAGACTAGGTGCAGTATAACACCATTTTTATGAACTCCAAATTCCAAAACTAACATGTTTTTTAAAATTATTCTTATATTGGGTTAAAGAATATGCAAAAAGGAATAGAATTATAAAATCCAGAGTTAGGAGGGGCACACAGATTTTTGTCAATGGTGTCATTATATTCCATCTTTTAGTGGGGTTGGGGGTTTCTTAGCTAATTACGTTTTGTTGTATACATACATGTACATATGTGTAAATGCATATAAATGACAGATGTTCAATTGTGTGGATTAAAATTATACATTTTTTAAATACTCTAATTTGAAGCCAGATTTCTCTATAGCTAAATGTTAAGTAATGTGAGTGTTGAGAAGCCTTCCTTTAACTCCAATTCTTCCCTGCTCAAAATGAAAAGGCACCAACATTGATTCAGTTTCACCTTTCCCTGATCCCAGTATTTCTACTTGCAGGGGTCTCTCCAAATTTCCCCTCTAGGCTGAATCCCTTGCAAAAATGCCACATCATTTGCCTAGCTGCTCTTATATTTGCTTTAGCCTTCCTCTCTTCTGCAACCTATTTGAGGAATTGTGGCCTCAAATGCAAGCAATGTGACTGAGATAATTTGCTAGATTTTCTTACCCTCAGGCCTATAAATTATTTTACCCTTATGGGAGACCATTGTATTTCCTAGCTCACATTTACTTTTTAGATAAATCTTTCTATTCTTTCTTTCCCATGTTACCAGCGATCCACATGTTTTAGAATAAGTGTTTTGATAATAATTAATTTTTTTAAATCTCCTGTCTTTACAGTGTAGTTTAATTGTGATGCTCTTATCTTGAATTACAGTCTTATTCTAACCTGTCTTCTTGGATATTACATCCTTGATAACACCTGTGCCTTTGTCATGTGGCCCCCAGGTTATCACTAAACGCTTAACTTTGATGCATGTTATCAGCATGTAATAATAATTTGTTTAATTCAGCCAAAAACCATTTTAGTTTCAATATTAACATCTCCGTACATTAAGAAAATTACTGACCTGCTTTTAAAGTTATTAAGAGTTAAGTGAAGTGCATAGGACCAATATAAATCTGACCATAAGTGAATCTATTAAATGATTCTGCAATATATTGAGAGTTCCACAGAAACTCTTTTTTAAAACATGAAACATATATTGCCCGAGGATAAGAGTAGGAAAAAAAAATCAAAATAACAGTCTTCATTTAAATTATTCTCTAGCAAATAACAGCTGATATATGAACAAACTTTCATAATCAAAAGATCTCTTAACTTTATCAGTATTTGTTTGACAATGGAATCATTTTATGGAAAAGAAAATGAACAGACGTAACAGGCTTAATGAGATTCTATATTAATCAGAAGTCATTTTAACACCCAATTCAGAAGCTTCAATTTCAAAACATCTATGAAGATATAACAAAAACAAGCATAGAAAAAAAAACTTAACAGTAAGGAAATTGAAGGGGAAATGGCAAAAATATTAGCACAATTGTTGTAATTTTACCTCAAAGTGCTTCAGAGAATGCCCTCTTCTGTTCTGACATAGCACAGTCACACGCAGTACTGTTCTTCACTGCACACCGTAACTACCCTACGTGATCACCCATAACAACGCTCTTCCCTTCCACACTGCTTACATTACTTCATGTTCCTGTCTTATATTTATATTTACCAAGCATTCTCTTTGAGAATTATATTTTTGAGAAATGGTATTTCCTTTTCTCTTGTAATTGTGAATAAAATAAAGACGGGACTTTAACTATCTCCCTGATTTAAAAGTAACACCATATGAAACTGGGCTAGCTTTGCTTTTTTGGATGACCTTTCCTCCCTCTCAACACTCTCCCTGGGTAATTTTACTCATTCCATATGAGCAATTATATCTGCATATTGATGAATCTCAAATCTTTATCATACTGTTCACCGAAACTTCAGATCCATGTATCTGAGAAGGTACCAGAATTTTTCACTCAGCTACACGTACAGGTACCTAGCTTTCAAATCTGTCCAAAAACAAATTAGTCATCTTTCTCCACATACCACATTGTTCTTGACGATTACCTTAGCATTTGGAAAGGCCATTCACTGTATTGCTGAATCCATTAACCAGGGAACAATCCTTGACATCTCTACCTTCCCCTTCAACTTTTCCAGAATCTCTTCCATTCTGGATACTGTAATGCACTATCCAAACGGATCTTCAGCATTGAAGGATCTAGAATCTAGAAAAGCTGCAAGTTGACAGTCACCAGTTGTCAGCTCTGTTCAGAGATTGCTTTCAGATGAAGGCATCTTCCCAGGCCCACCACCTTCCTGGGTGCAGCCTGCACCCCACTCAAGGTAGAAATAGGAAAGCCAGGCACTCTGACTCCAGTCCAGAACAACACTCAGCTCAGCTGAATCTAAATCATGCCTAGGTGCTGCACTGCAGTCCAAGTTTACCCTCTGCTCAATCCTACTTCTGTCTCCTCCCCCTACAGGAGTTACTTATTCTCAAGAGAACTCTCCCTAATCATGTTCCTGAATGCTCCTTGCCCTTTCAGAGTCAGCTTCCTGAGAAAGCCAATCTGCAAAACCATCCAACTCAATGCCCCAACTATACTGCGAGTGTACCGGGAACTCCAAATCCACTTCATCATCCAGGTGCCTCACATTCATCTCTCATCTCAACCTCTGCCTTGCCTTCACTTCCCACCCCTCCAGTCAGCGCTCCCTTCTTCAGGAAAAAAGGGTCTTTGAAAATGTTAATCTAATGACATGAGCTCCATTAAAACTTGTGTTTAGTTGTCCACTGCCTTTAAGAGTGTATCCAATATCTTTAACATGGCTTTTCATGATCTGGTTCCTAATTACACAGCAAGGCTATGTTGAATCCTCTCCTTCTCCCACAGGCTCTAGGACCCTCTTTGCAACCTTCTTTGTTACAGGTATTATACCTCAATTTTATATCTTTTATCAAGTGATATAATAGAAAGACTTAATATAGTGTAATGTTTAAGGACCCTGACTCAAGAGGCTATTAGATCTGGGCTTTGCACCTAAGTAACTGACTCTGTATGACCACCAGCAAGTTATTTACCTACCTGTATCATACTATTGGCATGTCGAAAATGACAATACTAAAAGTTACTTTAAAAAGTTGTTGATGATTAAATCTAATTAGAAAGATTAACTGGAAAGTACAAAGATGAGGTCTAATGCCTAAGTGCTTGGCATACTGCCCAGCACAAACTCCATAACCCTAGGTTAGCTTCAATATCATCATCTTCAGGTATTGTCTTGTCTGACTCAAAGACTCACACCCTTTGACTGCCAGTTTCTCATCACCTACTAAACTGCAGATCATGCAGCAATCCTCTGGGAACAATTTTTTGGCCTACTTAGGTGACTTGTAGTTAACATTACACATTTGTAATGAAACATGTAGTCACATTTCACACTATATTTTCCTTACGGTAATATTTAAAGTTACTCATTAAATAATCCTAGCCATGTTTGTCTTTGCTTCATATAAAGGACCTAGCATAGTACCTGTTTTATTTGTCTTATTGTGTAATTGAGTGTATTATTCCATAATTTCTTTTCAAAGGCATTTTTGAATTAGAATCTAATACTGCATTGAATGTTTTAGAATGAAAAACATATAATGATATAATTCCTTAGGAAATAATATAATTATAACAGCATTCATAATATGTAATAAATGATATTCATGATAAATTAAAATGCTAGTTTTTAATTGAAAATAAAATGCAAACTAAAGAAAACCCACAGGCACCAAAAAATGCATGTCTATTGAGTCAGAAAAGCAGATAAATGTCTCATAATCTAGATCGCTGAAACTCTGGTTCTCAACTGGGGAGTAGTGGTGGTTGGCCAACCAGAGGCCACTTGGCAATAATCTAAAGACATTTTTGGTGACCGTAACTCTGAGGAGGAGCAAGTACTACCGGCATGTATGAGGTAGAGGCCAGGCCTGCTGCTAAACAGTCTACAATGTGCAAGACAGTCCATCACCACAAATAATTATCTGGTCCAGATTACTAATAGTACTCATGTTGAGCAACTCTGCACTAAGACAGCAATTTAAGAAAGACGAGCTAAAAAATCAAAACGTCCAGAGTATGTTGTAAAGTAACAGACATTTTAATGAGATATTTTGATGGTGACCTTCTTTCTGACTGGCTGAAGTAAAGAAATTGATTAAGGACATTGCTTACTGACCCTTGGAAAAGGCATTCCAACATCTAATTTTAAAATTAAATTAAATGCGTATACATGTATTTCAAAGAGGAAAAAAGGGAAGAGATATGAACAAAACTACTAAATTACAACAGCTGACAAGGAAAATGAGTAAATGTGCCCATATTATGTATCACACATTACTCTTCCCATAAGACACACCCATGTGTACCATCAAAGGTCATAACCAGTCTTAACTAGAAGATTAAAACAAACTGTTGTCACCCCACCATTTCAGAGACAAGTCTTGCAAAGTAATACAGTTGCAGGACAATTATTACAATGGAGCAATTATAAAGAAAAAATTTAAATATAAAGAAATGAACTAGTTTTATTTTTGAGAAAGCTCTTTCATAAAACTGGCTGTACCCAGATTGCACAAATACCTGTGGAGGTGGACAGCTGCCATGAAATCCTGTATTAGGTAGCAGAAACACTGTTTCCGGAGTGGAATGCTTCCCTCCTCATCCTAATGAATAATTCACATAAAGCTCTTTTCTCATCACTGACAGCTGACATGGCTTAGCTAAGTCCAAATGAATGGTGAGTTAATGAAAAGAGAGAGCCATGTACAAACTGAGCTAAGCCAAATTTTTGCAATCAAAGCAAAGTGAAAATTTGAGACAATTATGAAATATATACATTCAACATATATATTTCTCATAATTGTCTCAAATTTATATATATGATATATTTAGTACCAAATTATCAATTATCATATATATTTTTTCTGCATTCAAGTTAAAGTTTTTGAATATTTGTTTTCTCAATTATGAAATATGGGTACTAATATACTAATATATTTTAGGATCATTGGTAGTTTTTGCTTAAAATGTACAGAAACTCAGTGCTTCCTATGATGTAGATGTTAAGTTAAAGTTACAACTTAGTTGTAGCACCTAGTGGAGTATTCTCAACAGCTTAAAATTAAAGGTTGACACTTAGGTTTGCTTGTTTTTCACTAACTCATCATGTTTTTGTAAATTATAAACAGTGTCCCCTGGTCAATCAGGAAGAAAATATAACTTCTTCCTTTAGAGAACAGGAAATGGCTAATTTTTAGTGAGACATGTGGAGATTTGTTGCCACTCTGAGGGAACCATCCAGCCCAGCTCAGTCACATGGTCCTGAGCTGAGTGTTCAGAGTTGTTCTGGACTGGGATCAAAAGTGCCCGGCCTTTCTAATTCTGCACTGAGTGGGCTGCAGCCTGCCTCGGGAAGGTGGTGGGCTTGGGGAGATGCCTTTGTCTGCCTCAGTCCATAAGGGCTGCTACGACAAAATATCATCCACTGTGTGGCTTACAAATAAACAAAGTATTATCTCTCATAGCTCTGGATCCCAGGAGTCCAACATGAGGGCATCAGCAGCAGATGCACTGTCTAGTGAGGTCCCACTTTCTGGTTCTGAGATAGTATCTTCTTGCCATGTCCTCACAGGATGGAAGGGACACCTGGATTCCACTGGATTCTCTTTTATAAAGGTACCAATTCATCAGTGAGGACTCCACTCACATGACTTAAGTAGCTCCAAAAAGCCCCATCTCTTAATACCATCATCTTTGGGGGGTTAAAATTTCAACACATGAATTTGGAGGGGATACAAGTCTTCAGACATAGCATATATGCAGAGTATAAAGAGAATCCTTCTTAATAAAATAATAACAGTAACAGTGTCATTGTATTCATTTTACTGAAGAAAGATGCAACTGAGAAAGGGAACTGTACTTTGGGGAAGCAGCACATTATGGAACCCGTGCCACCGAAACCTTAAGACACACCCATGTGTGGTGTGGTGCTATATATTCTCCCCACCCTAATTTCTGCTTCAGCTGACCTCTGCTTTTAGACTGTAACATACCACCACACTTCCTGGTTACCATCATCTCTACTGGGGGACACCTGTTACTCTCATTGGATGCTGCAGTTCCTGAAACACACAGATACTTCTGCAAGATACTATTACTCTTTCTCAATTCACTTCATCCGCAGAAGTCTCACTATTCATGCTCAATAATGCTACTTCTGTAGGCACTACGGTCCCATCCAGGACCCTCTGCCAAGCATCTTTTCTGCTACACTGCTGCTTGCACTCAGCTTCTGCCAAAGACTCCCTGCAATCTCCGCACTCCTGTGGCTCTGCTGTGCACTGTAGTGAAGGGGAAGAAATAGTTCTGTCTTTTCCTATCAGTATTTTAATTCCTATCAAGAAGTAGCATAGCGGAACTTCCTATAGCCAACAGAGTAAAACTACATTTCCTATATTTACAAATAAATCCCAGCTGCTTCTCTAGGCACAGATACAGGTTCACTGCAAGTTAAACAAGAGGTAAATCGGTGTTAGATGTGATTAGGTGACCCAATTTACACAGTAACAGGAAGCATGCATATAAAGGCAAAGCTTGCCTCTGTTGCCTGCTCATCAGGGACTATTTGCTAGGCGGGGTGGTTCTGCTGAATTGTTCTTTTCTATGATGTTGGAAATGAATCACAGGAGCGTGTAATTTTAGGAAAATACCATACTTGCCTTTTTCAAACACTTCAGAAGCTGATTAAAGAAAGACAACAGGGTCTTACCTTGACTCTGAAGTTTTCATTATTTAAATACAAAAACTAGGCTAAACTTACTGCCTTTTGGCTAGACCACGTGACTGAGCCTCTTTTTTTTTTTTTTTTTTTTTTTTTTTTTTTTTTTTTTTGTCACTCAGCTCCAGGAAGCAGAACCAGAAAAGAACCTGTGTAGAATTAGGTATGCTGATATTCATCATTCTTTCTCTCTAATATATTTTCAGTGGAAGGAAGGATCCATTTAGACACCTGGACTTTTGAGAATTAACACATCAGCTTTTAAGGTTCCCAGGATTTAGGCAAGTCTCAAAGGTAGGTGGCCTTCATATTTTCATTGTCCTTGTTTAAAAAAAAAAAACTTAATATGAAACATGTCATGAATTTCTATGTCATCTCTGCACAGTGGCCATGCTAACCTTCTCTGTATCATTCCAACTTTAGCATATGCCCTGCAAAGCAAGCACCCCTAGTGAAAATTTGAATGTCACTTCTAGGAGCAGAGTTTGAGTACTAGGCCATGCTTATCAACTGACTTTTCCTTTCAGGTGTATTTTTTTCCCAGTTTTTTAGAATACTTTTATTCCCAAGTTTGATGTCAATCTCTGAGATCTACTGAAGCTGGAATCTTCTTTCACATTATGCCCACTAAGTTAAAGATGGATATTTGTCCTAATGTTGTTTATGTTTCCCCATTTATATAATAGAAAGCAAGAAAGAATAAAAGCCACAAGTAAATTTGATCAGAGCTTTTCAAGTTGACTGGAAGATGGAATTCTTCAGAATGACTTCTTATCTCTTTAGTAAACCAACTTAGAGAGCAAGATTATAGAAGACCTGAAAGGTTAATTCAGTTGGGATATGTGATAGAGAACAGTAACTGTGATGAGATTAGCTGTATTTTCAGACAGAAAAACTAAGCTTCAGGATACCATACACTGCTCTTATTTAAAATTGAAAGCAACCTAGAGAAACTTACGCATTTTAAAATGACTTTAATTGGCTCATTTCACACTAGGAAGTCAATGTTTGTTAAATTATTAAGAAAAGACATTATATAATGATACAGGTCAAGTTCTTTATAAAATGTCTTTACAATGAAAAATTAACTGCAGTGACGATATTGTCAAGGCACAAGTTGGTGAACTATAATGCTTTGGGGGTCTTAAAATTATAAAATCAAGAAACTGGTAATTCAGGATGACAAATGCTTTTCTTCTTAATAGACTGCTACAAATTTTCATAATATTTCATTTTTATTCTCTTCTTTATTAACCCTCATTCAAATGTAAACGTATGGTGTGGGAAATGAACCTTAAATGGAACACTTTTGCCTTTCTGGAAAATTATACTAATCATATTCTCTTATTGTCCAATTAAATAAATCATCTTCTCTGGTAGTAGTACAGTGACATTATCACCTTTTTAATATCTCAGGAGCAAAATGCACAGCTGAAACACTTCCTTGAAAGAAAAGAACATCAGGATGAGCCCCAATATAGCTATTCCAGTATATCTGATATTCAATGAATAAGCTTTCAAAAGTTCAAATATGAATTTGAGATATTAAGTATGTTTAAAGCTAAGTCACCCTAAATCAATAATTTTTACTTGATGTTCATATGTAACTTTGAAATGGCATATATTTCCTGTTCATGTGTGTATTTGAAATCTTTGATGGAAAGAATTCCTAACTTTCATCAAATTATCAAAGAAATCACACAAAATGCTTAAAAATTATTTTCTCAATCATTTCTGGATTAAAGCATTGCAAGGTCCACTTGATCAAATATCAGCTAAAGGGGTGAGACTTAAAAATAAGCTCATGACAAAAGATTTCAAGAGGCATCAGGTTGGGTGCTTGGGTGGCCCAGTTGGTTGAGCATCCAACCCCTGCTCAGGTCATGATACTAAGGTTCCTGAGTTCAAGCCCCGCATCAGGCTCTGTGCTGACAGCTCAGAGCCTGGAGTCTGCTTCTGATTCTGTGTCTCCCTCGCTCTCTGCCCCTCCCCCACTCATGCTCTGTTTCTGTCTCAATAATAAATAAACATTAAAAAAAGAAGCATCAGGTTTTGCTAATACAGCATGGATGATACCTCTATAGCAGTGGCCTCATAATTCCTAAGTATAATTTCTGACATCCTAGCCCTTTCACACTCAAGAACATGGTGGTCATGGGATAGAGGACTAAGTGAACATGGACCACGTCAGCTCAAAAGACCCATCAACACTCAGAGGGTTAGACTAGAGCATGACTAGCTCCCATTCTCTACTATATCGCAACAATCCTGTTTACTCTTCACTTGATAAGTAGTATCTACAACAACAGTTCTCCTTAGCTCAATACATGATCCTTAGCCAGATTCTTATTTATCTTGATGTCCATATACTCTCATAAAATTCTTGAGACAAGATTACAAGGAGGATAGACCAAATTACTGGTCCATCAGTCCAGGAGAAGAGACAGGAACAGATCTTGAAAGACTATTGCTGCCTTATCACCACAAACTCCTCTATCATCCTCAAGCTAGGAAAAGCACGGGCCTTACCAAGGAGGAGGAGGAGGCCACTTCTGCTTCCTCGGACACTTAGGGAGATGTGGACATTAAAGACTTTCAGGCGTATACACCCAAATATCCTTATCTCATGCACAGAGTATCTTTCTTCCCTAATGAGGGTGCTTTCCTGACCACTGCAGACCTGTCCAGATTAAGTATATAAAGTTTCTTGAAGCTCTTTTACATTTATGGTTAGTTCTGAACCTGACTCTCTACTTATCTTGATTCCAAGCCACAGGGATGCTGTGATCTCTTTACATGATCCCAAGAAGGTCCACTGGTCCAGTGGCTTTTATTCTACGCTTTTAATGATGATCAGTCACTTGCCATTTTTATTATCTTTCTTTTAAACATCAATTAATCGCATCAACAAGTATCTTTTTTTTTTCTTTTTTTTTCTTTCTCCTGTCTCACAGACTGATACATTTAGCAAATTACTAATTTGTACCTGAGTATAACATTCAGTTCACCAGCAGAGAAAGTTTGAGCAACCACACTGCTACCCTGGGCTACTGTCTGTTCATACTAAAACCGACGACCTGGATTCTCCTTGCCAGCACCTGGCTGTTGATACAGTTCCAAAATGCCTTCACATCTTCTCTCCGGACCCATATCTAGCACTGCCTGTAATGAGTTGACTTTTCTAGTATGCACACTCTGAGGTAGATTTGGGTGCAGTGAGCTTACCAGGGTGTGCTCTTGAAGAGTAACAGGAGGAAATAAAATTAGGCTGAGGAAGAAACAGGACTACAGTGAAGTCACACACGTCTCTGCCATTCCACAAGGGGCTATGAGGCAAGAATGGTCCTTCAGAGCTTTCTCATGTTGGGATGTGGAGCCAGGTTTACATAACCGGTCCTAGGCTTCAGAAGAAAGTATGACCCCAGGAAAGGTGGCTCTCTTTGGCTGAGGGTAACTCCCAGAGAAATGGAAGATGAGGCTGTGCTATGGTCTGAATATTTATATCCCTTGCAGCAAATTCATAAGCCAACATTCTAACCCATACAGTGATGATTTTAGGAAACGGGGCCTTTGGGAGGTATTAGGTAATGAGGGTGGAGTTCTCATGATTGGGATTAGTGCCACTGAAAGACACCCCAGAGAGCTAGCTTGTCCCTTCCACCACATGAGGACGTAGCACCATCTATAAACCAAGAAACTCTCACCAGCCACCACACTGAATCCACTGTTGCCAAGATCTCTGACTTCCCAGCCTCCAGAACTGTACGAAATAAGTGTGGTCTATAAAACACCCCACAAATGGTAATTTTGTTATAGGAGCCTAAACCGACTGAGATAGGCCATCACTACCTGTGGCACACTAGCAACTGATGGGATCATTCCTTCAATTCTGAAAAGTCACATGAGGGTGCAACATAGCACACACTAAAACACCGCGATTAAATTGAATAATGAGTACAGTCGTTAATGACCAAAGGCTATTGCTCATTGATGCCTGACTAAATCAGACCTAAGGACCCTTTTATTTCTCTGTGATTATAAGATAACAACTATTTAGTTAAGAAAATTGATAAACTGTTCAGCTTGTAAGAAAACTAACCAACATATATGTGAAAAAGAAATGAAAACAAATCAATACAAATGTCTATTAGAGCTTAGTTACAGAGTAGATACTCAATACTTCTTGCATGATTAAAATTCTTGGACACGATTAACTAACATTCAAATGACACCACCTTTACATACATTCAAAGTGCCAGTATCTATTTCCTTCTCTCCCATTCCTCCACCCTAGGCAAGCGGGAGGCATGAGAGCAGAGTGAGTGGCTATAGGAAGCTTTAGGCAAGTTCCAAGGATGGAAAGTGATACAGTGTGAGGAGTCAAATTTGAACTTGAATCTTAGCAGGCAACAGTGACACATAAGCATTGAAAGTGAGAAGAGTTAGGAGGAACAGTCCCATGAAATTCAGGTACTTAGTTTCATGGATAAGCCCATGAACTTCATGCTGGGAAGGCCAATATGATACTGCATAACAGAGACATTGCATTGGAAAGAATTCAAGTGGATAATCATTTTGAAGTTCTTGCTCTGCCTTATTAAAATTTAAACTTTGTTTTCTAGAAAAATTTTAGATTAACAGGAAGATTATGAAAATAGTGAATTGAGTTCCCATATAACCCACATCTAGTTTCCCCTATTATCATCTTATATTAATATGGTAACTTTGTTATCATTAATCTACCAATATCGATACATTAATGTTATATATTGTTACTCAGATTGCATTAGTTTTTCCCTAATGTCCTTTTTCTCTTCCAGAATCCCAACCAAGGAACCACATTCCAACCAGCTGTCACATCTCTTTAGATTCTTCTTGATTATATCAGTTTCTTAGACTTTTTTTTTTTTGTTAAAGACCATAAGTACTGAGGGTTACTGAGCAGATATTTTGTAAAATGTGTTTCTATGGAGAGTTTTCTGATGTTTTCTTCATTATTAACATGGGGTTATGGGATTCAAAGAAGGAAACGACACATCATATCAGGAATAAATAATAATGTGACTTAATCGCTGTTGATATTAATGATCACCTAGCTGAGGCAGTGATTATCAGATTTCTCTACTGTAAAGTAACTCTGTCTCCATCCCCTTTCCATACTGTCCTCTTTGAGGCTACCATGCACAGCCCTCATGTAAGTGGTGAGCAACACACCACTTCCTCATGAATAAAGTACCTACGTAAATTACCGTGAATTCTTCTTAATGAGATTTTGTCACACCTTTGCATTTATTTATCTATTCATTTCTTTACATCAGCATAGACTCCCAGATATATATTTGATACTTTTGGTTACAAATCAGTACTACTTTATTTTTTTTGCTCAGATTATTCCTGTTTTGACCATTTGGGATTTTCATTCAGCTGGTTCCTGTATTCCACTGACATACCTCCCCTTTGTGTTTTTTCTTTCTTTTCTTTTTTTTTTTTTTTTTGAGAACATCCTTCCTTTCTTTACTATACATCTTATATATCCCCTACCTCTCTCTCAGAATCAGACATTTCTCTAAGGATCCCCAACTCATTTTACTGGAGAATGGTATTAGAAACCAAGACTTGGGTGCTAGGTTTGCTCACAGCTACTCAGGTGGCATTTTTAAGTTATTTTCAGCTGACAGAATTAAGAAATACATGCATATGTACTAACCTACATACATTGACAGATATAACTCAGTAGATAGATATTAATCTAACTACAAATTTAGTGTGATCTCGGATTCTAATCAGTGGCCACATGGATCATTCTAGCTTGCTTAATGCGTTTATCTACAAACTTCCACTTCATGAAACTGGTCTTTCATCTGCCATCATTTATTACAGTTTAACTGCAGTATACACATGTAGAGGCATCGGAATTATTAACTGACACTCTCATAAGAAAAAATTTCATTAGAGTATAGTTTCTGTTCATTTTCTTGTTTTTCAGACTCAATTTGTTTCCAAAGCTTTAAAATCAACAGCTTTTCCCCCCGATTGTTTCATACATTTATATATAGTAGTTAGATTGTTTTCATATGCACTCCATTCTGTGATTCTCATATGCTCATAAATTATTTTATGAAATGTGCATACAATAAGGTTTACTCTTTTTGTTGCACAGTTCAATAGTTTTAAATGAATAGTGTCTCAGAGCCAAAATTATGGTATCAAATAGAGTATTTTCATCACTCTGTAAATTTCCTCCACTTCACCTAGTCAACCCTTGCCTTCCCTTCCTGACCCACTGGCAATCACTGATATTTTTTCTGTCTCTATGATTTTGTATTTCCAAATGGCACACACTGGAATCATTCATTATCAAGACTCTTTAGAATCACTTATTTTATTCTATTATCCATCCAGAAATGTTCATCATACAGTAACTCATTTTCATTGCTAATATTTTATTTTACTGATTTACCACAATTTGTTTATGCATTTACCTACTGAAAGATATTTGGTTGCTTCCAGTTTTGGGTGGTGATGAAAAAAATGGTTATAAACATTAATGTGTACATTTGTGTCTGGAGATGGTTTTCAAAACCATTGGGTATAAAAATGACTGTTGGGTCATACTTCAGGACTACATTTAGCTTTGTTAGATACTACCATACCAGCTTCAAAAGTGACTGTACCATTCTGCCACTCAGCACCGAAGGAGCCCTTCTGTTGTTTCACACCCACCAGAAGCTGACGTTGGCAATATTTTTTGTTTTAGCTAATCAAAACAAGCTAATCTAACGCTATTTAGCATGTATAGTGTTATCTCATTGCTGTTTTAATGTTTTATTTCCTAATCACCAATAACTCTTAGTATCGTTTCACTTTTTTTGTTTGTTTATAGTGGGAGAATGAGTGCAGGAGCAGCAGAGTAAGGCAGAGGGAGAGAAAGAGAGAATGTTAAACAGGCTTCATGCTCAGACGCTAAAGTGGGGCTCGATCCCCTGACTCTAGGATCATGACCTGAGCCTATATCAAGAGTTAGATGCTCAACTGACTGAGCCAGCCAGGCACCTCTCTTTTCACCTACTTGTTTGCCATCTTTATATCTACTTTTAAGGTGCCTGTTCAGATCTGTTGCTTTTTTGTTTTAAATTGGGTTGCTTGTTTTCTTAATGTTTAAAGATTTCTTTATATATTTTGGACGTTGCTGCACTTTTTGTACAATCTTAACTTTAAATCTTATGGAAAGCGTTTTCTTACAAATGTTAATTTCTAGGAAATTCTAATTTATTGAGAATACCATCACCCTAAAAGGCTCTTGAGAAGTTTCTTTTACCACAGAGGTCACAAGGAGAAAGATTAACAATCTGCTAATTATAGAATTATCTTGACTAACAACAATTGTATGTGCACTATAAAAGCTGGCTTAACAAAAGGGCACATTAATGTAATGACCCAAATAGTTCTGGAAAATGTGCGGAAATGTCTGGGAAATAAGCTTCGGAATTCCCCGAGCTTGCAAAGATGAGTTAACAAGGCATAAAGAATGAGAAAGCCATAGGATGCTCACACCCAAGTTTGCATAAACAAGATTAGGTAAATAGGTGTAGAGATGGTGGGGCAAAGCCCCCAATATAAAAAAAAAAAGGCATATGAGGTAAACAAGGTTGGGTATTCAGGGCAGAAACACCCCCATCTTAGTACTACAGCAGAGAGCTGCTTTCACAAGAAGGACCAAATTCGGTGAACGGTGGCCCAGGGTGGAGCAATTAACAAAAGAAAGGTGCCTTTTTGACCCTGAGACAAATTGCTCAGTCTTTCTCATCCCCTAGACCAGTTTAGGCAGACAAAGATGGTGCCTCATGTCTGCTGTAAGCAATCTTCCACCTGGCTGCCTGGCCCAGGATTTTCTTTTGTATTAACCCGAACCCCTAACCCCACATATCCCCAAAACCCCCTTTTCCTCACACCCATGAGTTACTGTTCATAATTTCATTGTCTCTTTGTGCACGTCTGTCACCATGTTTGTAAGCCTTCGGATCCTAATAAAAACAGAGCAAGGACCCTTAATCAGGGCTCTTGTCTTCTCCTGGACATTAGGTATCTCTCATATTTTAATCCTGTGTCCCACTTTCTTGCTAGACAAGAAAGAACTCTAGGACCAGAGTCCACGACAGAAATGTAAGTGACATTACAGCATTACCTATTTCTATTCACAGCACCTCTTATTCATCCTTTTGCTCCATATACTTTTCCCCAACACCTTCTTCTTTTTCCACAGAATTATCAAAAATGCTATGTAGCTGCAATTGTAATATTTTTAAAATTCCTTATTCCTTCTAGGTTTGGTGATGTCCAATATCCTACTCTGTTCTTCCACACGTGTATTAGCAGGGGTAGCAGAGGCTTGAATTCTAAAGAACACTTCAGATTACCAAAAATCCCTAGAAGTCTCCTTGGTTTGATTTTCTGATTAAGCATTCATGTCAGAATTACCAACAGAGATTAGCTGCTGCTTAGAAGACAGGTCAAGCAAGAGGTCCTGCTCAGACACAGAAAAACTCTATGTGTTTGAAATATTCGTAATGGGTCTAGATATTACTTTAAGAGACATATGAAAGACATTGCATGTCTTAACTAATTGGATTTCAAGACTGGTAGTGATTTTTAGAAAGCATATTGAACTGTCAAAGGCTGCAAGTTGGAATTAAAAACGATTGAAAAAGTATACTTGGAACTAAGCTGAAATTAAAATAAAATTCACCTATTTTTATGTAAAATTTTGCTAAGTTGAAGATCCTCATACAGAAAAAGTAATAGAGAATTAGCTTCTCAAGGGGCATTGGATATAGTCCAGAAATGCACCAGTTTATTTTCAAGTAGGAAAGAAAGAATAACCATAAAATTCGATAAGTAGATTTTTGATGATACTGAAATAAATATTATAATTTAAAATGTATTGAGGCTTATGGACAACTTAAACTATGACTTTATTTTATGGTTTTTTAATTTTGTTTTGAGGGACAGCACGGGCAGGGGAGGGTCAGAGAAAGAGGGACACACAGAATCAGAAGCAGGCTCCAGGCTCTGAGCTAGCTGTCAGCACAGAGCTCCACGCAGGGCTCGAACCCACGATCTGTGAGATCATGACCTGAGCTGAAGCTGGATGCTTAGCCAACTGAGCCACCCAGGCACCCCTAAACTGTGACTTTAAAGATAAATTTCAAAAATTGCTATATATTGCTATATAAATCACTGGTATAAGTTGGTATGCAGTTGCATGTAGTTTATTATTCTCACAATCACAACCAAAGAACAAGTAAACATGTCTTCTGAAAACATCTCATTGCATCACAGATTTCCTCAACTTTAAAAATTTCTATGAGATTGAGTATTGATTCAACTATTTTAAAACACAAAGTGGAATTTGTGAAGAACATAGAATTACTGAATCTTTTGTTATATTTGACATTGAAAATCAATTAAAAACATTTTAATAGTGTGATGTACCACTGAATAGTTTTAAAATGTACAACAGACCTCGGCTTCCAAGAACACAGATCAACTTTTCTCTATTCCTCCCCAATTAAAAGCCCTTGATACTTATATAGCAAACTCTGAGACATGAAGAGAGGCAAATTGCCTAGAGACTTTGAAACCCAAGGAACAGCATAGTGGTGAGTTCCCTAGGTGTTGTATTTTGCCTCGCATACCTCAGACATATTGTTGGAGAAGACAGTAACCTGGAAACAATAAATGGCACATCAAAAAAAGACACAGCAAAAGTTTCCTCTCTCTAGCCAGAAGACCAGAAAAAAGTCAGAATGGGTTTAGAACAGAAAAGAACTGCTCTAGTTTAGCCAAACACTACGGAAAAGTCTGTGGCCCCAACCTACCTGTGTCAGAAAAGGCTCGGACTTCCACAATTGCCAGGTCTTACCTAGTCATCATCACAAGCTCAAGTTCTCTACTAAGACAATCAGAGAAGGCTGGCTATCTCAGGTTCAGTCGGTAACAAGCTCATCCTGTCTACCGAGTCAATGGAGACTGTGTGCGGAGCCTGCACTTTCAGCTCTAGCGGCAGTAATGAGACCATAAATTGTGTTCATTAACGTAAAATATAAAACAATAAGTTTTTTAGGAAAAAATCCAAAGGGGAAATTCTTTGGGAAAGGTTTCCCAAAGAACTTACACCAAAAGCACCATTTATAAAATGAAAAAATACAAATTACCCTTCATCAAAATTAAAAACTTTTGCTCTGTGAAATGCTCTGTTGAGGATAAAACACAAACTGAACATTGAAAGAAAGTGTTTCTAAACAGCATGTCTACAAAAAAAATTGGTATCTAGAATATCTAGAATATGTAAAGAATTCTCAGGGCTCAGTCAGTTAAGTATCCAACATGATTGCATGAGTTCATGAGTTCAAGCCCTGCATCAGGCTCTGTGCTACTGCTTGGGAATCACTCTAGCTCCCCTTCTCTCTGCCCCTCCCCAACTTGCACTATCTCTTTCACAATAAATAAACTTAAGAAAAAATTCTCCAAACTCTACAGGAAAAAAAAAGGAAATCTAGTTAGAAAATTGGCAAATACCATTTCACACAAAAGTGTATCCAAGTGAGAAATAACCAACAGAAGATAGGTCCAAAAGTATTTTTCATTAGGGAAATAATAATGAATATAAAAATAAAATATAACTATGTATCATCATGGCTAAAATTAAATAGTGACAAAATCAATTGATGGTGATGATGGAGAGAAAATATGTTCACCTTCCGGGGGTGGGGGGCACCCCAGATGAGCACATAAGATATGCTTGCCATTATGAGCCAGAAACTGTTCTCTCTTAGGCATTTAGCTTAGGGAAATAAAAACCTTTTCATACAAAAAAATGTCACAAGTCTTTATAGTAGCTTTCATTGTAATAGTCAAAAGCTGGAAATAATATTGCCTACAGCAATGGGTAAAGTGTTAAACTTTGGCATATTCTCAACATGGAATACTACTGAGCAATATCAAGGGCAAGCTCTAGACGGCCATAGTGACTTGACAGATCCCCAGGGAATTATGCTTGCGGGCAAGTGACGATCTCAAAAGATGATATACTGTAGGATTCAATGTATATAAATTCTTGAAATGACAAAATTCAAAAAATGAAGAAGAAATAAATGGTTGGCAGACTTTAAGAATTCAGGAGGGTTTCTAGATGACCTTTAAGGTTGAAAAGGATCAAGAGAACTGAAGTAAATACTCTAAAATATGTGATGCTTTTTGTTTAAAATTAATAATAAACATATACTAAATACAAAAAAAAAGAATTCAGAGGGTTTCTAGATAGCAACAAGGAGGATGCTGAACTCACTCTCTCTCTCTCTCTCTCTCTCTCTCTCTCTCTCACACACACACACACACACACACACACACACACACACACACACCCATTCCATCAGCTACTACGGAACAAGGTCCTTGGAAAAACCGGCTGACTGCCCTTTACACACTGGACAAAGGAGAGAAGGCTCACACCAAGCAGGTCCACGAACTCGCCCTAAACCTCACTCCTAATACAGTGACCCCAAATCTGGCGGGAACTCAAAAGCAGAGCTTAAACCCCACATTGAGCACCCCAACATTTAAGACGTGCAACTGAGAGATGAGCACTCAAAACACCCAGCTTTGATAACAACAGGGACTGACGCCCCGGAGGCCCACAGTGCCATATGGACCCAGAGAAATTCTCTTAAAGGGCTTGCACCCGGACTCACCCTTCCCAAGGCCCCGGGCCGAGGCACCCAACCGAGAGGTGTCCAGACTTCGCGGGAAGGAGGCTCTTTGCCGGTCTTGGAGCTCCAGCCTTGGCACACACCTGCCAGGCCTGCTGGCTGGCGGCTCCCCGCCTTGCTCCACCCACCAGCACTGTCTTTTTTGTTTTTGCGGCTTACCAGCGGCAGGTGTTTCAGGCTTGTGTTTAGTTGTTTCTTTCTTTCTTTTTTATTTTTTTTTTCATTTTCTTTTTCTCAGTGAGGCCAAATTTGACCCTCCCTCTAAGTCCCAGAGCCGCGGGGCAGGTCTCTGTGCTATTTACCTCACTCTGGGGCGCAGGTGCCTCGGGGGCGGGACGGGTGGGGGGTGGGAGGTGGGTCATACCCTGCATTGTTGGGGATGGCGGGGTTGAGGCCATCACCCCGGGCAACCTTGACCACCTGACTGTGGAAACGTGAATGTTCACCTGTAATTAATTACTTAGCAATAAACTAGTTTAATTCAAGCTGATTTTGTAGTGGGGTCAGGTGATGCAGACTTATTTACTTTTAAGCATCTATTTTTATGCAAGTGATTCTCAACTGTAAAAGGCTATACTGCGCATGGATGGGCGATTGTAAGCCCATTTGAATCCTCTTTTAATCAACTGATGAAAAGCCTCAATGTGGAACAAAAAAGAAACATACATGACAAAAATTTAACTTCAAAAAACGGTTGATTTTTTTATTATACATGTGGCTTCATTTGGAGATATATAACTTGCATCTGAGACTTTTTGAATATATGATAGATTTAGTTTTTGTCTTTTAATAAACATAGAGATGTTCATGAAAAGAAGATACTCCATAATTTTATAGAAACCAGAAGGAAATAACTTATCACGAAGAAATAGAGGAAGCTATCTTTCATCAGCCTCATAGTACAGGGGCTTTTAATCTTTGTCTCTTGTGATAGGCTTACCAGAATGATAAATCAATAGGAGAGTCTTCATTATTCTCCCAGTTCAGTTGAACCAACCTTGTGAGTTGACTATGAAGTAAAAAAGCAGTAGAGTGAAACCGGGAGTCCTCTGAGCAGTAGTGCCAGCATTACCCAAAGCAGAACCTATAGATTTCATAGATCCTAAAGTGAACGACGAAACAAAATAAACAAAAGCAGGCTCAGTGACGATCTCAGCAGCACAAACATTAAAATCATGGTCTTTTCTAATTGTGCTATAAGATATCAGAAGATGGAATGAATTCAAAACTAATGGACATTTGATATAGACATATCAAAAATTAATCCAACCAGTTTTTGCCTATTGTGATGGTGATTTTTTTTAACTGGAATTTATACAATTTGGGAAAGTGAAAACTGCTGGATTTGAAAACACGAATCTGATGAACCATATTCTTTTTCTAAAAACAACAAACTTTTAAAAACCTGCTGTTAAAAAAAAAAAGGTTCCCTTTATTTTTTCTGACTCCTTTAAATAAGATACACTTCACTCTTTCAATTTCCTACTGGCTTATTTATTAGAAGAGTCTACACTTTTGTGTTTGTGTTTCGTAGAATTCTATGCATTCATTCAGTAAACCTGCTTGTCCAGCAACTTCACCTAAGAGATTTGTTAAAAATGCAGATTCTCAAATGCCCAACTGTATTTCCTGAATCAAAATAATAGACAAGGAACCTAGAAACCTGATTTTGAAAAAAAAACTCTTCCCAGGCAGCATAGCAAATGTGGAAATACAGATCAAAAAGTAAACATTTGAGACACTTCTATTTGCTACTAATCTGATAGGAGAAGGAAGAAATGGGAAGGGATTTGCGCATAGCAGGGGCTCAACTGCCCAGTCTTCGCAGAAACTGATGTTTATATAACTCTTTATGTGGAATTAGTTAAGTGTGTGGCAACCGTATTGTTTTTGCTGTTAGTTGCTCTTTTATTGTCTTTCCTCAAGAATGTTTATTGAAGGGCACCTGGGTGGCTCAGTCGGTTAAGCGTCCGGCTTCGGCTCAGGTCACGATCTCATGGTTTGTGGGTTTGAGCCCCATGTCGGGCTCTGTGCTGACAGCTAGCTTAGAGCCTGGAGCCTGCTTTAGATTCTATATCTTTCTCTGACCCTCCCCTGCTCACACTGTCTCTCTCTGCCTCTCAAAAATAAATAAAAAACATAAATAATAATTTTAAAAAAGAATGTCTTTTGAGACAAAGAATCAGAGAGAAATAACCTGTGGACATGCAGTGACAGCTCTGGATACTTCTGGGGTAGGAGTGCTCAGCACACATTGATACCAGTGTATGGATCAGAATCTGCTAACTATTGGCGTGGGTTCTTTTTCTTCTACTCTTACTTAAGTATTCTAGGCTCTTAGTCTTATCTTTCACTTAGCTTCACCTCCACTCTAAAGGCACTGGTACATAAGAACAAGTATTTATAGATTTGGATACAGCCATACTCATTTAACCTGTCTTCTACTGGGTATGGTGTTTGAGCATAATCTAATCTACTCCTTCTGATGGACTTCAAATGTAAGATGTCCAAAAATTGTCTCTTAGTGTGTCCTCTGTGAGCCTCTCCCACCCCCCTCCCAACTTAGCAAATTCTCCTCATTCTTTTTGAAACCCACACATTTACACATACAGACATACAGATACTTATCACATCCTGTAGGGTTAAGAGTATGGAGAAGAAAAGTCTTAGTGGAAAAGAATCTGTATTCATTTGTTCCCAGTAAATCCACAGCAGGGAGTTCACACCTCTCTGTGGCTGTGTGCACATGGTTTCTCAGTAATGTACTCCTGCATTCCGTTATGCTAATATGTGCTACTTTCAGGCCTTGGTATAAAACAAGGCCTGGAAGTCTAAGACCAGCTCTTCATAGTCCACAAAAGTGAAAATAGAACATGACAGAACTATAGCCGGCTATGACCTGGACAACGTATCGTGGACATCCTTAAACAGGGTATCAGTATGAACTTCTCACGCTCCCTCAAAGACAAGACATACTTGCATTCCTTCACCCCTCCAATTCAGCACCAGTTCCAGCTGCCTCTCTGGTGACCGTTAACTTATTTCCTGCTAGGAAGAGAAGGATGACTAACTGTTAGCATTCCAGAATATATACAATTTGAATGGAGACAATTTAAGAGCATCTGTGGATTTGGAAGGAGGCCAAACCAGACAATTTACAAGGCAATGCACTGGCCAGGCCACTTTCTGTAGTGGCTAAAGAAGCCAAAAGAGGGCATGAGTGTGCTGTCTTATGCGTGTACCGGGGCCTCACCCTCTAACACCAAAGGAACGGTCACCTCTCCTGTGTTCGAGAAATTGTGAATATATACACCTATCAAACTTTTTCACGGTCTGGTACATATGCAGGCCACTGTTAAAGCGACAGCGATCTGGCATGTAATGAACACAAATACTGGCCCGGACGCTGATTGTGATCAAACAGATGAGACATGTCAGTTATATTAAGACTGCTTTGCACGTGATGGAAAATCCAACTCAAACTGACCTATGTCAAATTGAATTTGTGTGCTCAAATAAGTGGGATTTATAGGGGTATCTATCTTTGTGTTTAGCTTAATTTATGTAATCAGGAATTAGTTTTGTTCCATTTTCACCCCTCTTGCCACCTGACTTTATTCTAGGATTCTATGGATCTTTTTTTGTAGTGATAGGCTTATGTTCTAATAAATTCACTTGAGCCAAACACACAATCAGCCTTCTCTTTTAAAAGATCCAGCAAAAAACTAAGTCTTACATCACTGAGTAGGTCAAATGCTCTTCCCTGAATCCAATACCCAGTGCCAGAGGGAACAATTTATGTTTTAACAAGCCCATGGTCCTTATCTGTTCCTGGAGTTGGGAGCCAGAGTACTCTACATAAAATTCATGAATTAAAATTGGTGGCCACAGAAGAATCTTCATGCTGTTTGCCAGGAGAAATGTGTTTGATGCCGAATGGCAAAGTTAAGAAGTACCCTTATATCCACAGTAGCAAAATACTGGCATCCGTGCGAACGCTAGCCCACATCCATCCATAGCAGGCATTTTTATTAATCTTGTCCCCATTCCTGTTGTGCTCACAACCTGTCCCATAATTTTCCCCAGTGCACTCTCCAGGAAACAACTAGTAGTGCATCTGAGCCAATTTCATAAGACACCCTTTGTTATACACATTATAATATACTCAACGACTGTGGACAAAACCCTGAATACGCGTTGATAACTCACCATTGACCTCTCACCCTCAAATGTATCTGCGTCCTTCTCGAGTCTACTTATATTTTTTACTTTTCCACCTCTCAGGATAACTAATTATCTTCATGCCTCTATTTCTAGAGGCATATCAAGTAGTTCAGTCTATTGCCTATTATATCTGGCTTTACATCTTCAATTTTAAGATTGAATTTTCAGTTAAATAATAGAATCATTCAGATGTTACAGAGCCAAATGTCAGAAAGATGCAGACAAAAATGGAAACTTAATTTTGATCTCCAGTAATATGTGACTAATCAAAAGAACACAAAGTTGATGCCTGTTGAGGTGCACCTATAAAGGAACAAAATTTATCTGACATTATAGAAAATGACTTATAGATAATATTTGAATTGCTACACAACTCTTAAAACTTTACAAAGACTTGTATTATCATGTGCCTCCACATAATTTGGCTTCCTGACTGTAACATGTTAAAATGTCATCCACTGACTTCACAGAATGTATCTGAAAATTGAAACTTCTATACTTTATTCTAACTCCAACACCTCAGAAGATAACAAATGACAGAGGGGTGTATACATCTCTATTGCCATTTAAACTATCATTCTTACATTAAACATCATATTTTTCTCTGAAATTATAAAAATATTTGTTAAAATACATTCCAAATAAAATCCAAATCAAAGAAATTCTGATCTTGATAATGGAAAAAATTCATAAAATGATTCCATTTACAAGCTTCATGTTTTTTCTACTATATAAATATTTGGGTAATGTGTGTATATTTATATGCACTATTGCATGCAGAGCGTGCCAGAAAGAAACTTAATAGCTAGATTTCTTAGGTAAGTCTGTAAATAACATATGAAGATGATAATGATATTGTAAAGGTGACAAGAATCATTTCATGGTAATGTTTGGCATTACAGTGCTACTAGTAACAACTATAGATATGTTGTGAATCTCTAATAAAGTGTTTTGACTTCCCTTGGAAGGATATAGTGGTTTCTTTCCTATATACTTTTTTATCAGGGGTTGTTAGCATCATCTAATTAGTTGGCTTTGCTTAACTACATGCAGTATCACGTACCTCTATAATATCACTTGTTTTTAAAAGTTGTCTATCATTTTCAAAGTCATAACCCACAACAATGATGGGAAGAATGAACAGTTTGATATTTAGTATTAGTAAATATGGAAAACAGTATTTTATTTCTTTGAGGCAAGGGGCAATTATTCTTATTAATAATTTTGTCAAGTGTAATAAGTATCCAAATGATAAATATATAAAGGATTTGAATTCAGTGTACGAATGCCATCTCTTTTCTGTGCCCCCCAGACAGAATCAATAGCTCCAACCTCATCATTCCTATAACAACTTATACAGAAATCTCTATGACATTAACGAGGCTACATGGCAAATGCACACATTTATGTGTGTGTTCACCCAATATTGTATCTTAAAGTTCGTAGATTATTTTACCCTTTTCTGGATTCTCAGCATTCATTATTCAGCACATAACAGGTGTTCACATAGCATTTATTTAACTTGATATAAAATAAAAAGGTAATGTAGGTGTTTTGTACACATGTGACAGTATGTAGGATGATAGACAAAATTTCCAAACCAAACTGACCGTTTATCCTCAGATCTCATCCTCAAAAAAGATCAAATTTTTGTTACACAGAAATATGAGCTCAGTTTTCAGGCATAAAAGCTGAGCATTAGATTTCACTGTGCCTCCCTCTCTATCCATCCTCAATATGGCGCTATATCCTTTTGTACTTCCCGTGATGATATTTGTCATAGACAAATGCCTGATTTAATTTTAGGCTCTCTAGTTTAATATCAATTCTCCCACTTTAGCCTGGCTTCATCTAAATGTTATTTACAAACTCTTATGATCACACACTACTATTATTAAATATTTCATTAATCATTCACTTCATATATGTATATTTATGTATAAAATACAAACATGTACTAATCAACTCTGGTTGACCCTTGAACAATGCAGAGGTTAGGGGCCCCAACCCCTGTAGAGTTGAAAATCTGAATAAAACTGAATTCCCAAATCTTTACTAAAAGTCTGCTGTCGATTTGAAGCCTTACTAATAACATAAAGTCTATTAATACATGTTTTGTAAGTTATATACATTATATGCTGTATTCTTTCAATAAAGTAAGCTACAGAAGAGAAAATGTTAAAAATTCATAAGGAAGGGACACTTGAGGTCTCACTTGGTTAAGTGGCCGACTTTGGCTCAGGTCATGATCTCACAGTTCATGAGTTCAAGCCCTAGGTCAGGCTCTGTGATGACAGCCCAGAGCCTGGAACCTGCTTCAGATTCTGTGTCTCCCTCTCTCTCTGCCCCTCCCCCACTCATGTTCTGTGTGTGTCTCTCTCTCTCAAAAATTAACCATTAAAAAATTTAAAAATCATAAGAAATACATTTATATTTACAGTACCTTACTATAAAAAAAAAAGGTTAGGGGCAATAAATCTCTTAACAATTGCATAAAGGGGGTTAAAAGTACAAACTTCCAGCTATGAAATAAGTTACGGGGACATAGTGTGCAGCACGGTGGCTATAGTTGATAACGCTGTATTGTGTATTTGAAAGTTGCTAAGAGAGGAGATCTTAGAAGTTCTCATCACAAGAGAAAAATGTTTGATAACTATGTGACGTGATGAATGGTGATGATTGTGATCATTTCAAAATGCACACAAGTATGTAATCATTATGTTATACACATGAAACTTATATATACACCAATTATATGTCAATAAAAGAACTTTATAACACAAATCCACTTATAAGTTGACATATGCAGTTCAAACCTTTGTTGTTCAAGGGTCAATTGTATCAGTAACACATACTCAAAATAAAGGTAATTATTAAAAGTAAGAAAATAAAGTTCTTTCTGCAACCTAATGAATTGAAACATTCACCTTTTGGGGATTGGAATATAGTTTATAAAATAATTGATCTAAATTATCTTATATGATGACTTATAAGTTTCCTTATAAAATGACTGACTCCTTGTTTTTCATTTCTCCCGGTATCCGTGGATCCAGAATTCACTATCTTCTTAAAACACCACTTCCTACATAATAGTGTACTCATCAGAAACCCATAATGGTTAAGCTCAATTTAGACCCCTCAGTGTTGATTTAAACATTTCTATATCTAGGTTCTTCTTTGCTAATTCAAATTTATCTCCTGCTCCAAACTCCTCAACAACACATATTAACACATGTTAATTCTTAGATGTTATATAACACCTCTTACCTTTGTCATGTGGTTTGCTCATTCTCTCCATTGTACCATTTACCTGGCCTATATTACAACAGCACAATGGCCCTAACCCAACCCTACATCATGTACCCCTCTGATCCAATTTCACCCATTCTCAAAGCCTAATTTTAGAAGCCGGTACTCACTGAAGTTTTCCTGGTATATTGATACAATTTAGCCATGCTTTTTAAAATAACGGCACTTCAGGTATCTAACCCATCACAGACAGATACATTCTTGATTCTTTTCCGTGAATACATCTACTAAACACCTCCTCTTTTTGGTGTTCTGAGGTTCAGTTTCCAATGGTGGTGATGGTGGTGGGAGTGCCCCCACCCCCACAGGCAATGCTCAAAACACTAGCTGGGTTCCCTAGAATTCAAATCAATTCTGCCACTACCTCCTGCAGATGGCATCAGATTTCATAGTTTGAAAGTTCAGTCCTACAAGAAGACTGATCCCTCCTACTCCAGTGGCCAGTCACAAGCCCCAGTTATTAACTGTACTTCTGACAGACTGGCTATAAGTTAGGTTTCCAGAACCTCTTTCTTGGATTTTATTTATTGGTTAGAGCAGCTCATAGAACTCAGAGAAACATTTTACTTACTAGATCACCAGTTTATTATAAAAGGATATAAGTCAGGGTGCCTGGCTAGCTCAGTCAGAAATGCATGTGAATCTTGCTCTCAGAGCTGAGTTTGAGCCACATGTTGGGTGTGGAGATTACTTAAAAATTTAAAAAAAAATCTTTAAAATAAGTAATAGAAGGACGGAAGTCAAGAACAGCTATATGGAAAAGATGCATAGGGCAAGGGCGTGGGGCTTCCCTGGCTTCCAGAATGTCATTCTTCCAGCATCCGCAGAAGTTCTCTGAAAACAGTCCTTTTGAGTTTTCAAGGAAGCTTCATTACATAGGCATTGCTGATTAGATCATCTACAATTTGTAACTGATTCAACCTCTAGTGCCTCTCCCATCCCAGAAGGGCAGGGGGTGAGACTGAAAAATTCCAGCTCTCTAATCAAAAGGTTGGCTCCATTGGTAACCAACCCCCATTCTTAGGTGTGGCCAAAGTCACCTCATTAATATAACAAAAAATATCTTTAGCACTTTCAACATTGGAAATTTCAAGGGCTATAGGAGCTGTGAGTCAGAAACCATGGACTGAAACCAAATACATGTGAGGAGCACATTTTGGTCATCTGGATGACCAACTATATATTTCTTACAAATCACAGTATTGTACCTCCCAAGCATTAAACGTCACACACACACACTCACACACACGCGCCCACTTTAACCTATAGGTATCAGACAGTGGTGGTGTCAGACAATAAGTCCTCCATAAATACTTACTTACTTTTACTATGATCTTCTTAAGATATGTCCCTACTCCCAACTTCAACAACAACTAAACTGGGGTCTTAAACAAGAACCCTCAAACTAATATAGCTAGCTATTCCTATTAATATTTAAATGCAAGTCAGATTTCTCATCACAGAATAAACAAATACAATTGTAGACAGCCAAATGTTGTTATCTGGGAATATTTTAATGTTTTATAGGGACTTTAGCTTTTCTGAAATACTCCTAGACACATTTTGTTATCTGAAGGAAACCCATTATTTGTTTTTGTGATATTTGTGGACAAACATGGAATCAATCAAAATCTTTTTCTAAATACCAATGATAATAATCAAAGGCCAAATCTTTCTGGTATTAAAAATACTATAGTCTTATTCTGGAGTCTAATGACTAATTTTTATCAAGTTAGGACAGATGGATAAAACAGAGCAAATAGATTCCTCTGGCTAATAATTACATGTTAAGGAGATACATTTTTCTTCATTTCTTTGAATTTTATTTTAACTGAGAATATCATGCCAGTTGGCATGACATTCTAGGTTTTATTTTTAAAAGAGTAGTGTTGTTGGCAAATGTAATTATTAGTCTGCCTGTTTTCAAAAGTGTAAAAGGAAAATAACACCTTAGAAATTTTTAAAACGTTTCATTAAATGATTAGTTTGTGCTAATTCTGTTAATTTCATGAATCTACCTAGTCAAGTGTCAACACATCAGAGCCTATTCCTCTCTAATCTAGCGCTTTTGGAAAATGTTCCAAGGTCTTAGCCTCCTAACAATGCTCTTAATCACATTTGCTCAACATAGACTTCCCTGCAGGACCCACTCTGACGTCTCTTACCCTGATTCACACCTCTGTTTGACCTCTTAGATTGAAATTATTATTGATTTCCAGTTGGAATTTCAGACTTCGCCTCCTTACTGGACACTGTTTGTTTTTTAAATTTTTTATAGAATGGCTTATTTACTTCAATTTTTAAATTTTAAATTTTATCCAAAATCATAAAACTACCTTTTGTAGGATCATCCTCTTGCATCTTTGCTCACAAAGAGATCTTTGGGTCGCTTTTCTTTAATCCAGAGATGTTTCACTATTTATCTAATGCAAAGTGAATATGGTTCAGAATGAGTGTGATTCTTTTTTTTTTTTTACTTCACATTACTGTTTTCTTCATTTTCGTTCTTTCATTTCACATTATAAGCAAAGCCTAGAGAATTTTCTTTTTTAAAAAATGTTATTTATTTTTGAGGGAGTGCAAGCAGGGGAGAAAAGGGGATGGGGGATCCAAAGGGGATGAAGGATCAACTCCATGCTGATAGCAGCTAGCCTGACACCGGACTCAAACCCACAAATTGTAAGATCATGACCTGAGCCGAAGTTGGACACTCAGCTGACTGAGCCACCCCGGATCCCCGAGCATATTTCTCTGTCTATTAGTTTTCAAGTTCCATTTGATGACACTACAGTTCAGGAGTCCTCCTCAAAGTGTGACTAGTATCCCTTGTAAGGGGTTAATGAGGTTAGATCCATTTTTCATAATTGTACTAAGGCAGTATCTCTATTTTTACTTTCATTCTTTCACAACTGTATAGATAAACTTTCCAAAAGCTAGATGATTTATAATATCACAACAGATTGAATACAGAAGTGGAAAAAATAAAGAAAATTGAAGAAAAATCAAACAATGCCACTCTATATATAAATTTTATTTTTAACATATATGTCATAAAATTATTTATATTAATATGTAGTATTTATAATGTTATTTAAAGTATTAGAAATATTTAAATTGTCTTCCAGTTTTGACATAGTAAATAATACATATAATACATATAAACAAAAGCTCTTGGAGCTCTCAATAATTTTAAAAATTGTGAATGTGTTCTTTTTTTAAATTTTTTTTAATGTTTTATTTATTTTTGATACGGAGAGATACAGAGCATGAGAGGGGGAGGAGCAGAGAGGGGAGACACAGAACTGGAAGCAGGCTCCAGGCTCTGAGCTAGCTGTCAGCACAGAGCCTGATGTGGGGCTCGAACCCACGAACGTGAGATCTGACCTGAGCCGAAGCCGGAGGCCCAACCGACTGAGCCACCCAGGCGCCCCAAAAATTGTGAATGTGTTCTGAGAACAAAATTTGAACACTGTTATTCTTGTCCATAAACAATGTAACTTGTATCCAAAATTGATAAATACATGTCAGTATAATTTATTTCTTGCAACTGAAACAACGTGATCAGGTGTCAATAGAACCCAGAAGACCTAATTCTGAGCTCTTTGTGCCAGAAATTACAATGGATTAGTAACAGAGTACACACTATAGTCAAATAAAGAAAGAAGGACATGAAAAATTGGGCTAATTATATCATCATGGAAGATTCCGTTGGCAAGGAAGTGATAATGAAGAGTTGAAATCCATAAATCCTCTTCAGTGTCTTCTGTGTTAGCAAATGAAGTCAACACTCATGGCTGCATTCAGTTCTTTAAGAAAGGTAATGTCTAGATTTCAGAAATCTAGGACTCAATAGTCTTACACAACTCATCCTATTCCATGTTGCCAGGAGAGTGCTTAGTTTCTGAACATGTTCTTTTAGAAGCCTGCTAATTCAGATAACTCATATTTTATGTTTTCAAGTTAGGTGTACTCAGAGCCTAGCAAAATCACTACCTAAAGCTCAAGCAAATTTCATTTATATTATTTCTATCTCAGCATCTAGACAATACAGTCAATAAGTCAACTTCTTCTGCATTTGTTAGTCTGATATTTCCTGACGCTCTCATCCTGAAGGTCAGTTCCTGGGCTGGGAGAAACCTGGGCCAGTATAAGATGCCAGCCTTATAAATGCCATTACTATGCTAGGAATAGCTTCTTACAAACCTAAAATAAACTTTCTAGATTTGTAAAAATCATGCAACTGAAAATACACGATCAAAGAAAAGACATGATTTCTGGTGAACAAAGGGGAGTATATTTATATAAAATTAGGGCATTTGTTAATAGGAAAAAAAGAAATGGCCCATGTTTTTATTTTCCACAGAGAAACTACCATTTTGTATATATTGATTCTCATATGAAAAACTCAGTAGACATTCTGGGAGAGGTTTGCATGGCTCATCTATTTTTTTTTTTGAAATCTCAGTTATGCAGCAAGAGTAGAAAATATTATTGGAAATTTTTTTAGTTAAATAAATTATATATATATATATCATGGCCATCATTAAATATGATTAATGTGGAAGGGAGTATGAAAACAGTTGTGGAACTAATTTAGAAAGACCAAATAAGTTCTGAGGCATTGGTGAAAATTAAACTTAGCAATTTTTTTTTAAATGCAGTTCTGGAAGCATTTCATCGAGCCTAGAGCTTGATGCCTTGAATTTCACATATATTTTGGAATTAGATTGTTTTAGGTGAAACTTTCCAGTTAGTCAAATTTACAGGCTGGGCACTCTATCATATTACTTATGACTCTTTTCCTTCCTTTGTTCCTTTGTTCCTTTCTTCTTCCATTCTTTCTTTCTTCCTTTCTCAACCCTGTTCTCCCTCTCTCTCTTTTTTAATTGGTACCCTAGGATTGTGGAATTGAATTAGTCATAATCTTTTATGCATCGAATACTGTCATTATTGTTTGATGCAAAACTCCATTCTCTCTCTCTTCTTCCCCCCTCCCTTTCTTTCTCCCTTCCCTTGTTTTCTCTCTCTCATTTTGTGTAACATTGCACTATTTTACCATTCTTACCCTCATTTTTTGATTTGTTAAAGTCAAAATATGAGCATCTACCTTACTGAAAAGCCATGAGTATTGTGCTTGCTGAGTGAAGATTTGTCGTCTGCCCCCCTGTGATTGGCTGAGGAGCCTGGGACAAGTGTCAGAGCTGCACAGTAGGTGCTGGGCACGAGACTGTAGTCCTCTAGGCCACCTCTGCAGTGAGTCCCTGGGTGCTCACTGAGCAAGTCCTGATAGCCTATCTGTTTAGTCCTTTTCAATTCAACTGATAAACACTTACCTTTAAAGGGGGGAAAAGCCAAAGTAAAATCTGAATAAGAATATTTACTTGCCCAGCTAGTCGTCTGTTTCCTATTAGACATCTATATCCATGATATAAAGCAGTTCTTTGATGTCATCCTCTAAATTATCACAAAATTCAGCTTATTGTGACTTATTATTAAAACTACATATACTGTGCATGCATATAAAGAAGAAATCATCATAAAGATACAAAGAATATTATATAGTTTTAACAGGGATTTATCATGGACACAGAAATTCTTTGATTAGTTCTTTGTTCTTGAAAAATATCTGATATAGCTTTTCTTCATGCGGTTCAAGGATTTGTGGAGACAAAAATTGACCTCAGAATCAGAGCATACATAAAGCGGAAATCAAAGGTGACTAGCAATTTGCACCCTCGTGTTCTAGCGGCTGCTCTGAATGCTGGAATGAGCATCATTACTGCGTCTCAAACTCCCATCCTTACGTCTCGCTACTGCACCGGCAGCGCCGCGGGGTACATCTGCCCTTATGCTCCAGCCTCACGCAGACGTGAAGAGGACTGAACACCTTCACGGAGCACACATGCGCTTCTCCTCCTCTTCTACTTACTATTCATCTACTTGGATGATTAGGAATGGAACATGAAATGTAAAAATACCTAAAAATGTTTTTATTGTGTGCATATTCCTTTGGAAATTTTTTAGCAACATCCATTAAGTTGAGAGCTCATTTAAAAGACCTTTGAAAATCTAATTTGTATTAAAATGACAAAGTGTTAATGTCACTTATTGCAATTTTAATTGTTTTTTTGCCACCATCCTTTAAAGTATCTCATGCTATATTAATTCGATTCCAATACATATGCTCAAAGTCCATCCAATCACCTTTGATAGGAAGAAAAAATATTTTCTGTTTAAAAAGAAATTAAAGGCATAGCATTTGAAAAAATGATATAAGTCAATCTTTATTCACATCAGACACGATATCCTATATTTAGAAAATCGAACCCTAGGAATTCACACATACATGCACACATACACACATGCCCACCTACCTAACAAATACTTTTAGAACAAATAAGTAAGAGTATCAAGATTTCAGGACCAAATTAACATAAAAATTTTTCTCATCCTAAATACTGGCAGTATTTGAATTGTATTGAATACATTTGAAAATTCAAAATCACATAAAAAGTAAAATATGTTAAAATAAATGTAACAAAACCAAAAACTCTAAAATATTACTGAGAGAAATTGAAGATGATTTAAATTAATGGATGGATATTCCATATTCATGGAGTAGAAGAGCCAGTATTATTATGTTAACAATTTCCCCCCCAATTGACCACAGCATTCAACAAAATAGTTCTCAAAATAACAGCAGGCTCTTTTTGTTGTTGCGCTATTATTTATACTGACAAGCTAAATCAAAACTTTATGTAGATTAAAACAACAGTGTGATAACCCTGCACACCTATTTGAAGGTCCAATATCTGCAACACTGACACCACCAATGGCTGGGGAGTATGTGGAGGAATAGAAACTCTCATTCATTGCTGGTGGGAATGTAAGATAACACAGCCACTTTGAAGACAGTTTGGTGTTTTCTTAGAAAACTATGCATCCTTTTGACCATATGCTCTAGGAATTGCACTTCTTGGCACTTACCCAAAGAAGTTGAAAATTTAGGTCTACACATAAACCTACACACGGATGCTCATAGCAGCTTTATTCATAATTGCCAAAACTGAAAAGCAATCAAAATGTCTTTCAGTTGGTCAATGGATAAACAAACTGTGGTACAGCCAAACAAACAAACAAATTAGTGTCCTGGAAAAATATTTAAAACATACATGATAAACAAATGGTAAGCATCCTTAAAGTATAAAGTCAACAAAAAATGGTATAGCCAAGATATAGATTATATGCAACAATATCAGATCAGAGTTACCTTTGAACTCCAAGGGGGCACCAAATTTTCAAATTTTGTTTCCTCCTCCACCTTTCCTTTCTCCCCATTTCTCTGCTAGGAAACCAACATGACAGGAAGTCAACTACAATTATCAAATCCCCCTATTCATCAGACCTTATTCTACAGGGGATGGATAGAATAGGGAACAAAATATAGAGATCCTCTCTTTAAAAATTTACTTTCAGGTTTCATTTGCTATCAACAAACACAATAAATAGATTGATGTATGAATAAAGAAGGTAATTTCAGGCATTAACTGAAATAAATTACTATTAAGAGTCAAATAGGATAATGCTATGAAATATCACCAAATGTATTGTTTTTAACCAGAGTGGTTATAAAATACCCTGATGGAAGGTCACACACACACACACACACACACACACACACACACATTATATAATATATAAACATACATATGTGTATACATACATACTGCCTTATACTTTATACTAAAACAATAATGGATTTAAATTAATTTGTATTTGTACACACTATGCCATTATGGACCAATATGGCCTTTGTCTTCTTCGGCTGAATGTTAAGTAGACTGCCTCTCCCCCTTCTGCTGCTTCTAGCATCCTCAAGCCATCCTTAAAGATTCAACGTAAGCACTACCTCCAAGAAGACGCTTTCCTTCACACCCTTGCCTTACGCAAGTACTTTAGAGCGCCTGAGATGCCATGTCTAGTTCTCCACCACTACCTTTATCACATCCAAAGCTTCTGGTTGTCATTCTATCTTAAACACCAACCTTTTCTCTTTGCCATCCCAGGCTCTGCTGTCATGCCTGGCACCCAGGAGCTGCCTCCCAATGTTGGATAGATGAACAAGTGAGGAACAAATAAGTCAAAACATGATTCCAGTGCGTGGGCAGATCAATAAGCAATGAGAAATCACATTTATATATGAAAGGAGGAAATGATTTGAAGTCTCATATGGAAACCAAATGTTATGTTTTTAGTTGCATTTATGTCCCAAGAAAGTCATTTACATTCCAAGATGTGGGTATAAAAAAGTTAGTAAACAGACCCTGATAGCGAATTTTGTGCCATGGCAAATGCATTCTAGCTCATTTACAAACTTTTGATCTCTCATTCTTTTGTAGATTTTTTATAGAAGTATACTGATAATAAATACAAATATTTTGGGGGACCCTAAGCATTTATTTGCAGTTTTTTCCCTTGATAGTTCAAGAAAAATTGGATAATTCCTACATCTTTCTTTTTTTTAATTTTTTTTAAATTTATTTTTGAGAGACGGAGAGATAGTGCCAGCAGGGGAGGGGCAGTGAGAGAGGGAGACACAGAACTGGAAGCAGGCTCCAGGCTCTGAGCTGTCAGCACAGAGCCGGACGCGGGGCCGGATCTCATGTGAGATCATGACCTGAGCCAAAGCCAGAGGCTTAACTCACTGAGCCACCCAGGCGCCCCTCTTACATCTTTCAAGAGAAGAAAAAAAACCTTTTATTACCAACTATTTTATTTCATATGGCCTCCCATTCCAAAAATTACCACCACTAAGTGATTAAGAGAAAAGAAGAAAAATTAAACAATAAAAAAGGACAATCTTTCATAACATTTTCTAATTCGAATCTCTAGATATTAAGTTAGGCCTGTTAGGAGTTGTTCAACAATAAAATGATAAAACATCAGTGAAATTATAAATAATAATAATAGCAATATCATGATCTATTAACTTTATTGCAAATCCATTACAAATTTTAGCACAGCTATGGGGAAATCATGATTATAAGTGTTCTCTGAGGTGTATAAAGGCAATACCCTTTTTTATTTAATCAGTAAATATTTCCATAATTTTCAATATTTGAAGCAATTTATTAATAGGATATTATGGAATGCAATAATGAAATGTTTTTAAAAATAACATTATATTCTTTTAGACTGAATGTTGCATTTTGCATTAAATATGAAATTTATAATGCCAGAATTACTTAAGTAATAGGATTATAAATTTGCACATAGACGGGGATACACTATTTATATTTAACTTGTGGCTTTTCTTGTTATCTCATCAAGTTCTCTTATTTTTCCATGTCCATGAATTAGTATATCAGGTCAGATTCTTAATATGTTAAATGAAAACTATTTGAATAGAAAATCTATACTTCTAACACAAAGCATCTGTTTCAAAATTCTTTTCTCCTCATGGGCTAGTCATGTTCTCACCCATAATGCCAGATAAAAATAGTCCTGAAATATGTGAGATTCAAACCTGATCAAAGATGAGTTTGTTCTACTTAGAACTACTTATATTAGCTCTGTTTTTAAGATTCATGGTGCTTTTTTAATGTTTTCATTTATTTTTGAGAGAGAGAGACAGAGCATGAGCGGAGGAAGGGCAGAGACAAAGGCACAGGATCCAAAGCAAGGTCCAGGCTCTGCTGTCAGCACAGAGCCTGATGCAGGGCTCAAACTCACAAACCCTAAGATCATGACCTGAGCCAAAGTCAGAGGCTCAATCGACTGAGCCACCCAGGGGCCCCTAGATTCATGGCTTATTTTTAATGTAGAAGATTGAATGAAACATGATTTAAGTGAGAAATAGGAATATATTGTTTCATATGTCTGAAATCCTGGTTATTCTTTAAAATATGTCATTGGTTAATCAATATTAACAGTTTCAGAATAATATATTATGAAAATCCAGAAAAATATAATGATAAAACATGTATCTATTTGGATACTTGGGAAACAGCTGTCTAATTTGTTATCCTTTATCCCTCCACCTACCACAGGAACAATGACATTTTTCTCTAATAGTCACCGTCAGGTCTAGTTCTTGGAGATAAAACTCAGGCTAGAGATCCTCTGTGACTGAATTTCCCTTGAGTTTTTATCTCTCAGAGACACCCACAGTGAATCTCCAGTTAGAGGTTAGACTTTTTTAATCATAACACTGGTTCCCGCTCATGTTTCTGCTAATGGGGTCTTTCCTCCTGCAAGAAGTAATTCTCTATATTCACCTGCCATTTTCTCCAAGTTGGAAACAGCAGTTTGTCCTGTGACCTCCTTTCTCTCATGAACCTAAGAGGAGTTGTTGGTTTTTCAGTCTGTTTACTTTTGTACTGATTAGAATAGCCTGTTGATTTCCAAGGTGTTTATATCCCAGACCAGAAACTTAGTCCCTTTGTCCTGCTGTGAACTTTAAAAAGTTTACTAAAAATGTGTAAGATGGTACCCTATCCATCCATTCTCATCTATTTCCTAGAGTTTCTCCAGAGATGTTTTATTCTACTCTTGTTAAATAAACATTTGCCTCTTGCCTATTACAGTTACACACCCATACACATATACATTCCAAATATTTGAGAAGTTATATATCCATATAAATATAGATACAGCCTAACTAACTCAATCAAGTAGTAAAGTAAAATGAAAATATTTTTATTAAGTTTTCAAAGAACATGCCTAACACAAAACTTATTTGAGGATGCTATTGGAGAATATGCTCCATCAGAATGATGAAGTAAATCAAGAGAAAAGAGGATTCCAGAAACAATCATATAACACACAATATAGCCTCATTAAATGTTCATATTGCCAATTGTTTATGACTATAGAGAGAGTTATCAGTTCAAAGTTTGGCAGAAAGAAGCAGGAAAATGAGGAATCAAGGGATTGTCTGATCATCTCTGCATGTGGAAAACTATATTGAGAACCACTTAATAAAATGTTCAGACAAAGAGAAAACAATAGTTCAAAGAAATAGAATATGAAGTAAAAGAACGACTAATAATATTTATAAACACTAAAAAATGTAAACAAGTAAAAGCATAATCATAAAAATATTTTCTTTTAGCAGTGATCAATTTTTACCAAGTCATTATATTTACTAACCAACTAGTTGTGCTATATTGGGAAGAGGGAGAAGAAAATGAGAAGGGGAAATGCAAAAAAATACACACACACACACATATGTTTAAGGGAGTTTAAATTCTCATGTAATATAGGATAAAAAAACATGATGTCTAAAACTTGTAACAAAATTTTCAGAAATATGGAGAAAGTGGAGATAATGGAGAAATATGGATAAAACTACTAAAAACAATAGTTAACTTTATTAGAAGGGTTGCTTCTAGGAACCAGGGTGGAGTTGGCTGTTAGAGGCCTGTTGAATTTGGTTTAGACTTGTAGCATTAATCATATGTGAATTTTTTAAAGTATACATGTATATTGATTAAAATAATCATTAAAAATAGCCCCCAGATAACCAAGTGAGGAATTCCTCACTGTAGCCTAAATAAAATGCTTTATCCCAGCAAAGATACTGACTTATTTCTCCTGCTGAGTTTGATCCCCTTAAGTTATGATCCCTTAATTTCTCCATCCTATACACCATTTTTACCTTTATCCACAATCCAGAAACTAAATTAGACTTAGACTTTTATCTCTGCTTTCTTGATTGTAGACAGGCTGTGTGTGTGTGTGTGTGTGTGTGTGCAAGTAGAAGGCAAATACTGTACATGCTTGTGCACTTTGCTAGGTGTTTTTGTTCACATAATTGAGTAGTATGTAAATTGCTAAGTATAAGCATTCTGGAGTCCACCTATTTTTTTATGAAGAGTATCTAATGTCTGATTGTGAATATATCATAATTTGCTTTATATTAGTTCACCTAAAAGATGTTTTCCCCCATAAAATGTTTTCAAAGTGCTGTGGTTAGCAACTTCATTCATCTCTCATGGTGTGCATCACAAATATGTGTAAATATTAAAATTTCTAGAAGTAGAATTGTTGATCATAGGAAATTTGAATTTTTAAATTACATCATGTTTTCCAAATGCCTTTTATAAATAATTGTAACAATGTACAACCTGACCAACAATATATAATACTGACTATTTTGTCATATGCTCTCTATTACTACAAAACATGTAAATATATGCACATCTTAGAGCAGAAAATATCATCTGATTTATTTTGTATTTACCTAGATCCTTTTAATATACTTATTAGCTACTTTTAGTTCTATGAACTAATTCATATCATTTATTAGGTTGCATGGGTTTTATTAATTTCAATGTCAGCCTTATCAGATATCAAAGCATCATAAATAATGTGATTTCAATCTTGTATCACTATTATTTTTTTTTTGTTTACATTGATTTCTTTGCTTATTTTGCTCCAGTTCCACACAGCTTTAATCTACGGAGGGTTTTTTTTTTTTTAATGTTACATCATAATATCAAGTGGAACAAATTTCCTTTCATTTCTCTTCTTTGCTATCATTGTCTGGAAATCTTTCAGGAAATCACTAACATCATGATTAAACTTATTATATTTAAACTCAAGGTGTGTGGCATTTTTAAGCAGTGATTCTCTTCTGAACCTTTCCAACTCATCTGCATTACTCCATTATTACTTGCTTGCTCAGCAGGAGTATAAAAAAGTTGAGGAAAATCTCACAGTATCTTAATAATTAAACAAGCATAAATATGTCATATTGGCTAGCCAAACTAACAGAGCTCTGCTGTTTTCTTTGGAGTCAGACAAACAAGTGTTTAAATTCCATTTGTACTATTTAAGAAATTAACAACAAAGAAAAAATGACATCATTTCTTAGGATTCAGGTTTCCTTATCTGTAAAAGGGAGATAAAATATCTTGCTTGAAAACAAGATATGTATTTGAAGACAGAATCAAATACTGTCTAAAAGCTCACATCTTGAAGACAGACATTCTTGGGTTAAGTTCTGGTTCCAGCTTTTTACAGTAATAAAGCTTGTATAAGTCACAGGTCAAAATCTTGTTTCTAATGACTTCTAACTTTGCAATCAAAGTAAGGAATGTGTTCTTTAGTACCTTAATTTCCCATTTGTAAACTGGGGATCATAGTAACTAAATGAATTAATAACCAAAAAGTACTTAGAGCAGATAATGTTAAATACTTAATAAATATTAACTCCTTTACTACTTGTACCTATTTGACATTTTATGTGGTCTTTCTTGAACACATAAAAAATCAGCAGGGCACCTGGGTGGCTCAGTCGGTTAAGCGTTGACTTCGGCTCAGGACATGGTCTCATAGTTCAAGAGTTCGAGCCCTGCATCGGGTTCTGTGCTGGCAGCTCAGAGCCTGGAGCCTATTTCGATTCTGTGTCTCCCTCTCTCTCTGCCCCTCCTCCATTCATGCTCTGTCTCAAAAATAAATAAACTATAAAAATTTTTTTAAAAATCAGGAAGTTACCTTACATGTTGTAAAGAAGGACTTTTCTTATTCTTTTGTAATCTTTACTTGTGAGCCCACTGTGAACACTGCGCTCCTGATGCCCAAAAGGAAGGTCTATCTCTGATTTATAGACTATTTGACTTGAAGCCCAAGAACATATCATGTGAGCAAAATCCAGGAGCCTTGACTCCACTCTGTTACGCATCTATAAGGACTTCAGGTGAAACCCACTTACTGCATTTTCTTCCTGATATATAAGGGATGAAGATGAGCATGGCACATGGAATACTTTCTCTACCTCTTTCCAAAGCCATTATAAAGAGAATCATGTGCGTATATTGTACTGTGTGTGTGTGTGTGTGTGTGTGTGTGTATATGTGTGTGTGTGTGCGCGCAACAGAAAAATAAAACATGTTTACTGACTTCTGCATTTGGCCAGATCTGCAGAGTCAGTATGCATAAAGGGATAGGGAAGAAGGACAATGTGGGTTTGTTTCAGATTTGTTTTCATTCTGGCTCCCTCTTAAAGCTGCTAAAGGTACAAAGTTACAAACAGCATGTAGGGGCTTGGACCCAGCTACCATTTCCGACCTCGTGTCTCATGGAGCTGTCCCAAAATGTGATGGTTTCCACAACTCAGTTGTAGTGATCTTTCTCCATTAAGTCAGAAAATCGATAGACTTGCATCAGGAAAGCATTAATCTGTGGATTCATCTCAGCCACAGAAATTACTTATAACTGTAAACCTTTCACCAGCACATTTACCAGATTTAATTTTAGGGTTAGAGACCTCGAATATCTTGTCTCTGTCAGCACAGGGTCACTCTCTCCTTATCTGCCTTTATGCTAGTGACTAGAAATTTATCCTTCTTGTTTACCTGGATTTTCAGTGGTCAGTCTAACCACAGCTCACCACAACCTCAAGCTCAAGTTTTCTAGCCCAGCACACAGTCACTGTGTTGCTTCACAGCAAGGATCCAAATCAAATACCTATGAACAAAGCCTGTTGTGTAGGTGGCTCCCATACTTGTCTTTGAACATTAAAAGAGAAAAGAAAAAATATTGCTGAATGTGCCTCCTACAGTTTTTCATAGCGTTGACCTCCAAACCTGACCCATAGGAAATGAAACATCCATTACCTTTTGTCTAAAGGTTTCAGAACCCTATGTGACTGAACAGGGAGCTTTGTGAGAATTGATTTTGCCACAGCGTTCACACCTGGGTATTGCCTTAGTATTGTTCTGAAATCACTGGAGGCTTAAATCACTCAGGGAATGTTTACTATGGGATTTGGTTAACAGTGTAACCAAATAGTTGAATAAACAACATACGTGGTTAAAACAATACTTTTTTTTTACATTTGCTAATGACCTTTCTATCAATAAAATTTCCACATTAAATCTGATCTTAAGATGTCAGAGGTTTCAAGTTATAAGTATTTTACATGGAAATATTACAGGAGTATCATATCAACTCCAAAAGACCAACTGTCATCAGCTGGATCATATGAGTCACTCAAAATTTGTATAAATTATAGCTTGCAAGTCCTAACAGAAGACAGTTTCTGATCAGTTGAATATATATATATCTATATATATGTATACACATATACATATATATAGATATATATATATATGTAAGACCAACTTTAAGAGCTTTAAAAAACTGTTACCCACGATTTTTTAAAGAAGTCCCTCCATAATGTGAATATAAAGTTTAATATCTTATGATAATGATCTAAAGACACTCTTAAAATAGAATATAAAAAAATAAGAAAATTGTATAAGGATATCAAAATGTCTTACAGAAATTGAGAGCAAGAATGCAGATAGTTGGGCATGAGAAATGGCTCCACGTCCACAACGAACTTGCTTTCTGTCGCCTGACTCCTTCCTGCTGCACATGTCCACTTTATTCTCCTCTCTTCCCTCACCACTTTCTTTATTTTTCCAGACCACGTGGCCAGAGATGATCATTGACAGTATCTGAATAATGTCAGTTGCACAAATGGAAACAAGAATAAAAAATAATTGGTTTAGTTTTGCTAAGAGACATGGTTCACTCAAACCCAGTTAACTGTATGAATGGATTGCGTAGGAATATACTATTAAAAAAGTAAAAAGAAGAGGCATTGGGGCAGGTAATGATTAATAAAGAGACAAAACAACAGACACACACTATTTTTATCATTATGGAACTTTCTTTATTCATGACCTTACCTGTCACTTCTACCACTTCTTCCAAGCAACCCCATGGTTCTCAACCAAAATCCTATATATAAACCTTTCTTTATTTTAAAACAAAAAAGTAACTAGGACTGAAGCTGCCACTTGTGTTTGCTCTTGCCTTTAGAACATAAGTTTCTTCCTCAGCAGTCTCCCTTTTTCTTTCAGGCAAGAGTGTCTTGGAAGACAGTGAAATGTCATTGGCATAGTTGCATGGTCTTGATTCTGTGACTCTCACAGTGCAAAGTCAATACTGTCTTTTAAATTAAACATGGCAGACCCCCCCCCTCCGGGTGACTCCGTTGGTAAGGCATCTGACTTCTGCTCAGGTCATGATCTCACAGTTTGTGGGTTCAAGCCCCACATCAGCCTCTGTGCTGACAGCTCAGATTCTGTGTCTCCCTCTCTCTCTGCCCCTCCCCTGCTCATGCTCTGTCTCTCTGTCTCTGTCTCTGTCTCTCTTTAAAAAAAATAATATTAAAAAAATTAATAAAATATGGCAGGCACTTCCTAGATTGCTACCTGCATTGCTACTTTCTGAGGTCTTCATGCTAATATACTGGAAAGGGAGCCAAATCAGAGATTTAACCCTATGAAAACCCTTACATGTGTTTGTAATGTCCCTTCTCATGGCAATTACCAGTGCTCTGAATATCTTCCTTTTTGAAGATCCAGAATCATCCTTTCTTTATGCAGAACTCCTCCGCCTATTTATGTATTTTTAAAACATGAAAGTAATTGCTCTCCAGGTTTGCAAAACTAAGTCTTTTCATATGCCTGGAATATATATGGGCTGTTTTTGTGGAGAAACTCAAGTGGTGTCTTGAGGGTTGGGAGGTTGGGAGGGTGTCCTCATGGCTCACCAATAGAGAGAAGCCCATCTTAATGAATATGTTGGTGTTTATCAAGACTAAACCTATTTATGTTTCATTATTCACATTTACATACAAAAAAGCAAGGATGTTAGAACTTATATGAAGACTCCATGAAAAATTAATAGGATCTCAAACTCCTAAAAATTTCCAGGCTATTAAATCAACTTCATGTACCATAAAGCCTCTTTGAAGTGATTGACGCTATTGAAATACATGAATTCGCGAACACCAGTTATCAGGTGTGTTGTGAACATCACTATATCCCCAGCACTTAGCCTATACTCTGGTAAATAGTAGACACTTACTAAAAATCTTTTGAATGAATAAATAAGCAAACACAAGCCATAAGATAATTAACATAAATATGAGGGAGACCAGTGACTTTGAACCTTGAAGAATCCACTCATTATTTCTAGAGCTTTATTATAATATGGTTCCTTGAGCTAGCCTGTTGAAGAGTCATTTCCTGAATCTGAAAGCAGAAGCAAATATGACTCCTTTGACAAAGCAAATCTGTCTTTTCTGTGATTTTCTGAGGCATGCAGGAGTGATAGGGAACCTTCTGGACTGGGATCTCAGCAACTATATTTTGGCTCCCCCTAGGGTATGAACTAGAGATGTAAAACTGCCAGAGGTTTTGAGTTCTGAAAAAATATGTATACCGAGGTCTAAAAGAAAAAGTATGAATGTAATGTGATAGATGAGTCATGAATGAGTTGTTAATGTGGCCCAGGGTTGCTATGGTGAGTAAGGGTATTTAATATTATTATAAAAAGACAGCATCACGCATGAGGGGCTAAAATTCTCCACAAAAAAAAGTTTTTAAATGTGATTAAATTGGAAAGTTATTTGTTCTCTACTAACACCATAGTAGCAGATGAGCATGAGGATTCAGATATAATAAAAGCAGTTTTTATATGATATGATTTGGAAAAAATCATGTAAAAAACAATGAGGCAATAAGAAAGACAGTGAATTAATTAAATGACATTAGCCCTTTTTATTTCTAATATTAACAAAAATAATATTTAGCAAAAGTAAGTAACTGAATCACTCAGGTTTTGAGGACCTACTTACATATCACTTTTGTTTGCTAAGTTTATCTGTGTCTTTTCATTAGTCTCTATAACTCTGCCTGCCAAGTATTAATATCTATCGTAACATAATTCAATATGTTTAAGCCATATTCATTTTTATCTTATAAGATAAGGGTTGAAAGTTTTGAACCCAGACACCTTATTTCAGAGTCCATGCTTTCTTCCAAATTGTTGCTGGGATTTATAGCCGGAGCCATGACAACTGGGTGACCTCCTTCAGGATAACTATCTCTTCACAAATAGGTCCCTGGTGGGTCATAAGGCATTTTCGAAGCTCAATTAGTCAAAAATTGTATTCTGCCTTATTCATGTTACAAATACATTATAGTTCAAAGATCTACAAAAGAAGATAAAGAAAACAAATTAATTACCTATTTAATTTGTGTGGTCTTTAGAAAACGTGGCCCTATTTTTAAAGAAAAAACTTTTGGTATAACAGCAACGTAATACTTACAATCTGTTCTTACTATGGCTACTTATTATTGCTAGTTTCCACAGGGAATTAATTTTTAATGATGCTGGTATGAAACATCAGCTGAATGCTAAAGGAAAAGAGCTAAATATTATTTTAAAACATCTCTAAGACTCAGAATGATTTATAGGGATAGCTACATCTGTTGGTTGAATTCTAAGCTCCCAAGTGCCCTTCTCTCTTCTCAAGATGTAACTAATTTTCATCAGGACTCCAGCTAAAAACGGAGTGTCCTCAAGCTCCTCATTCTAGTCCATGTGAATTTGGCTAAGTCTGTCAACAAATTCCATTTTCATGGCCAAAGGGATTTATTTAGGGACTGGAAATGTGATTTTCAGCAAAGCAATAAGAGTGAATGTCAGGGCTTTGTGTAGGAGTTACTAAGGACTAAGTTACTAAATTTATTAAGATTAAGAAATCTCTATTTTTGTGAGCCACTCATTACCTGCAAGCAAAAGTATCTGAACTGATTCAGAATTTAGTTTAGGGAAATGAAGATTGACAGTATCAGATCCTGAAATTTAAATTAATTGAATTGAGAGGAACAAAGGGTAGTAAAGACCCCTCCCCTCCCTCCTCAACAGCACAAGATGGCAATCTTTCTGTGTTAGTAAAGAAGCTGTGAATCTGTGATCACTGTACAGGGACACTCAGATTTTGTACTAAGCCTGCAAAATTCAGGTTGGGGCAGAAAAATGTCCTAAAGTCTGAGTGTGTTGACTAATTATGCATCTTTAACCAAGATCCTGAAAGATACAAGCTTTTCCTGACATCAGCCGACATAAAAGCAGGAAAAAAAAAACCCCAAAAACAAAACAAAAAACCAAAAACAAAAACAGAACTTTGCTAAAAGTAATACCTTTTGCCTGTGAACTGAAATATTTATTTAGAAAATTTAGAAAATGTTGGAAAAGGCAAATTCTACCTATAAAACTAAAGTTAAGGCAAAGTTATATTAGATAGCTTTTGGTAGGTAAGATATTTGTTAGACAATAAGATTAGAGTCTAAGGGAATCCTCACACCATCTCCTACCTATAAACCCACAGTCTTATTGAAAAGCTTCAACCTGATTATTAAAAAGAGGAGAGGTGAGGTGAGGGAGGGATGGGAAGGAACACGGAAGGGAGGAATAAAAAAAGAAATAACTTTTGGGATGTGTATGGAAGGCAGGAACTGTTTTAGCAGCAACCACCCATCCAGAGTAGTAAGAGAGATTTGAGGGGTTCCAGGTGGCTCAGTAGGTTGAGCCTCAGACTCTTGATTTCAGCTCAGGTCATGATCTAGCACTTTGTTGGATCAAGCCCCACATCAGCTTCTGCACTGTCAGCACAGCGCCTAACTGGGATCCTCTTTCCTTCTCTCTCTGCCTCTCTCTGCTCATGTTCTCTCTCAAAAATAAATAAAGTTTTATGAAAAGAGAGAGATTATGAATGATATGCTACAGTACAGGGATGGGCAGGGCTTATTTGCATAACAAAATTCACAGGCCTGAATCCAGGTTCAAAGGTTATAATTAAATAGTATCTTTCCAGTTTTGTTTTCTAGCACACATCATTGTCTCTAATCAGGGAGACATGAAGCTTGTTAAAAGTTTGAAGGGAGTGGCTTTAAAAGGAGACTCCGAATCTGGTAAATAAATACCTATGATTATTCATCTTGCCCAGTGATGGTCACACACTAGAATGTGTACTGAAAGGAAGAAGAGGGTTAGGGAGGGGAGTTCCCAGCAGGTGCAGTGTCTAGTCCATGCACTTGTCAGATATAAATATGACGACGGATAATGTGTAAGAGGGAATCCTGGATTAACAGGCTGTGGCAGGCAGGCAACCCCTTTACAGTAGGTAAGAAAGGCTGTGTTATCGCTAATAACCAGAACATGAGAAGGTCCAGAGATGAAACGCTCAAGGAGATTGCTTCCATTCTCTTTTGTTCAAATGGAAGCTTTTGCCATCATTGACAATGACATGTGCCCTAACAGTTCCATAAGCTTAACAAAATAAAGGATTTCATTCAGAAGGCCTTTGTGAGGTAACCAAATCCCTGTCTTCTTGAGGCTCAGAAGTGGGACATATTTTTTAATGATGTGAAAGGTGGTTTGAAACTTCAGTGCAAAACATTTTAGATCACTGTGTTGCTACCAAGACTGCATATGCATAAAATCTTTTTCATGTTTTTACACGAGGCAATTTTTATTCTTTCTTTGATCAAATCATATCAAGGTAACATGCAAGTTTGCCATGGATTATCTGAGCTTTATAAAATGCAACAAGGTGAAAATCTATGCTTCTTTATTTGTCATCTATTTTTCCAGGGAAGTATTACCCAATTTAAATTCTGGAAAGCAATAAACGTCTGATACATTCCTTAAAAGAGGGGAGACCCCTAGTCAAAAATGTTTGAGTGACTTGGCATACATTTCATTTTTTATGGAGCATTACTGTACTAAGTAATCTATTAAACCTTGTGAGAAATCTTAATTTAGAAAATTGTCAAATTTCAATAAGTTACAAATATGTTTAAATTTCATCATTTATTCCTTGATCTTTGAGTTAACTAGGAGATTATTTTTAAATATCTGAATTAGCAACAACAGATTCAGAGGTATAGAGGTAGATATAGAATGAAAAAGACTATCATAACTTCATGTACTCTTAAAAGGTCAATCTTAAAGAATACAGGAATTGTAAGAAGACAAAAATAATATGGAACAGAATTCAAAATAGAAAATAATCGTAAAACCTATTTGAAAAATTAATTTTTTTACAAAACAGAATTATGGAAGTTTTAAATTAAATATGCCAATTAATGTTATTTAACACAAATTTATCAATATGAACTAATTGCTAACAGCAAGTAATGTGGGCTTCATTTATACTCTGAAATATATTTATATGGAATACTTTCTTTACAGTAAAAATCACTAATCTTATCTTTAATTTAAAATGGTCATGGAGAGGGGGGCACTTGCGGGGAGAAGCACTGGGTGTTATATGGAAACCAATTTGACAATAAACTATAATAAATTTTTAAAAAATGAAAAAAATAAAATATTGAGACACATTTCAATATTTCAATATTTTGTAATAGCCTATACTTAAAATGAAAGCTAATATGTAAAACAACTAGTATTATTGGGAAAGGACTCTAATCAACACTTGTCAATGAAATTTTTCCTTTTTTATCTGAGCTACTGCAAGACAGAGAAGGGCATATTTTAAACAGGAGCTTTGCAGCAGATAATTACTTTGGAAAGTAAGTTCTTATAATTTTTATAATTATATTTCTTATAATCCCCAAATTTCACATGTTTGGCATTAGTAAGCAGCAACAGAAAGATCTTTAACCATAGAAACACTAACGGCTATCACTATAAAGTTTGAACTACAAAAATACTTGGTTTCAATAGCTGGAAGTCACCTATTTAGAAACTCATATTTTGTTTGGGGAACGAATAAATTGATAATGACCAAGTGCATCATTGATTAATAAAGAACCACAGTGGCCAAGGTAGAAAACTACCAATATCATAAACTTAAATGAGGTTTCAATCCTAACCTAAGGCAAAGGGATTTGTGGTTCCTGCCAGACTTTGCTGAAGTAAAATAATTAATTAATTAAACTTAAATAAATGTGTGTGTGTGTGTGTGTGTGTTAAATGAGCTAAAAGCTTCATGAGTTATCATCTGAACACTTGTCATTGCTTTTCTGTTTATATCTAAAATTATTAACTGAAATTAATTAATATTAAGATAAGGTAACCAGTGAGCATGCATTAGACGATACTCAATAAATCATGTAAGTTTGCATTTCTAACATGACATGAGTATATAGAAATCTAGAAAAATAATAACAGATCCTCCCTCCTGAAGATGTAAGAAATGTGTGGTGCTATGTGAAGTAAATGTCTGTAATAGGGGACAAAGACCACTTAGTGAATAAATGTAAAGAATAGGAAACTTGTTGGATAAACATGGAAAGAAACAAAACTTCCAAGCTAGAGAATCTCAGAATATATCAGAGCAAACTACAGACTCTGTGGGAAGTAGCAACAACTCTGCCCATGGCAAGAGCAGATGAAATTCTGATTTAAAGAAATGAAATATAGAAGGCATACAGTTCTCATACAAAGCCAGCTTCCTGAGACCAATATGGTTGACTCGATTCCCTCACGAATGCTCCAATCAAGTCAGATTTAGATCTGCCTCAGTACTTCCATTCCTTCCCTGTGTAAAACCCATGTTGCCTCAGAAGTGACTTAAAAAGGGGGTAACTGGGGCGCCTGGCTGACTCAGTCGGTTAAGTGTCCGACCTCGGCTCAGGTCATGATCTCGCAGTTCATGGGTTCCAGCCCCGCATCAGGCTCTGTGCTGACAGCTCAGAGCCTGGAGTCTGCTTCTGATTCTGTCTCCCTCTCTCTCTGACCCTCCCCTGTTCATGCTGTCTCTCTCTCTCTCTCTAATAAATAAAAACAGTAAAAAAATTTTTAAAAGGGGGGGGATGACTAGGATTGGTTTAAGAAAAACTCGTTTGTTTGGTTATTTTCAGGATCAAATGCACCACAATCCCTGGTAATTAGAAGGGTCACTTATCTTTAGGTGGGACTGAGGACTATAAGAAGATAATTGGAAGATTCTTTCATGATATCTCTTTGAACGACTTCACTCCAATTGATAGTCCTTTGCATTGGTTATCTAGAAGACTACTCACATGAACCTTATACACATTAAAATACCAAACACAACCTAGCAAAAAATAGAGGACGTGTTAAGATTTGCCACTCAGAGTAAGCCCTGAGACATTTCTATAAATGCCCGTCACATTCCTATTATTTTAAGTAAACAGCGCACTTCATGTTGTGTATTAGTCTTTCTCAATTAATCTTTATTTAGCCTTGGGTTAAAATAAAACTTTTCAGGCTCACTGAGAAGAGTAATTTGAATTGAGTCTCTCTCACAGACAGTTCGAGCTGATGCATTGGACCCCTCTCGTGCTCTCACATTTCTCACAGCGCACTTTGTACACTGGCCACGGCGGCAGCCACCAGCTTCCTGCAACTCTAACACGTCTGCTTCTCCTTCAGCTGCTCCACACAACTGTGCTTCCTGATCCAGCAGAAAGGAAACTGTAAACTCATCCAGACACAAAGCAGGGCCACAAAGGATATGGGAAGGAACTTCCTTGCATCAATATTGAGAGGTAGGAATCCTTAAACACCTCCCTTTCAGTCGCTGGCACAGACCATTTCAACTATCTTCTCTGTAGGTCCTTAGAAGATTTGGTAAGATTGGGCACAGTTCCTCACAGAGGTAACCTTTGAAAAGGCACCCTAATATAGGCTTTTCCTCTTTACTGCTTTAATTATTCCCACTCCTTTGTTTTTTATTTCTTGAGATAACTTTGCAAAGCAAGCTTGCTTCTATATCAGCTTGTCTCAGAGTCTGCTTCCCGGGGAAAAGATAGGCTAAGGCACTCAGTATTCAGAGAGACAAAGTGGGACAAATAAGCGAGTAGCCCTACTTACAAAATGTTGGTTGGACAGGCTCCTTTTTACTCTATCTGCTTCATAAATATTGTAGGATATTCCCAGTAACATACCAAAATTTAAGAAGTATAATCATGAAGAGGCACCTGGGTGGCTCACTCAGTTAACCCTCTGACTCTTGGTTTCAGCTCAGGTCATGATCTCAAGGTTTCATGAGTTCAGGCCCCACATCCGTCCCCTTTTGGAACCATGGAGCCTGCTTGGGATTCTCTGTCTCTTCTCTCTCTGCCCCTCTCCCACTTGTGCTGTCTCTGTCTCTCTCAAAATAAATAAATACACTGAAAAAAAATTTTTAAGTATAATCATGGCTTCCAAGATCTAGCTTTTCCTAATCCCAAAACCATTGTTTCAGGGACATGTGTGCTGAGGGGTGTTAGAGGCAGCTGCTCAGATAAATTCAGGAACATTTTGTTGAGGCAGTGTATTGAATAACTTCCTGAATCTTTGGTTTCTTCACAGTTTCAAGGATATATATATATGTATATATATATATATATACATATATATATATCCTCGATATTATTTTGTCTTGCTTCTTTGCATAACATTTTGTGGAAAGACAAAAATAATACCAAAAACAGTTATAAAGACATCTGTGAAGAGAGGGTGCACCGGCTGTTCTGACTGAAACAAGCATATAGAAGAGTTGCTTCATAAGGTATGCATCTTGCCTGGAGAACACCGTGTTTGCTAAAAAGCAAGCACTACTGTGTTCTCATTGTGCCAATATTCCATGTGAAAAAATAACTGCTAAACCCAGAAAATTTGACTACAAGTTCTGGATATCAACCCAGCCACAGCTTACGATCTGAAATGGGTATACCAGGTTGTCAATAAATAGTTCAGAGCACTAACCTGGTGGTAACCCTTCACAGTTCATTGGTGCAGCTAAAAGTTTCTACCCTTCCCCTAGTAGGGTTACTCATGGTCTAGAAGTAACTCAATTAGCAGAAATGAGCTAACAAATAAACTTCACCAAAAACAATAATACAGAATTTCTAGAAATAGGCCATGATGTGGTAAAACTTAGTGCCCTAAGGGTACCCTGGCTTCACTGGCCTTCTTTGAGGAAAGGCTTCTCTTTGGTCTTTCTCTGAGTGCTGGGACCTTCTATTTTTTATTGTGTAGCTCAAAATTCTGGTCTTTGGGCATGATGCACTGATCACCATGGCTCACTGATACCAGTTCAGTTGTCTCTTTTATGGCCCCTGGACTCAAGGTCCAAACACTCAAACCTACCACAGGTTTCATTCAGTTTATTGTTGCTCTTTTTTTTTAAACCCTATCAACTCTTGCCTTTTGTTCCTATAGCATTCTGAGAATCATAATTCCACCCATATCAATACTATACTTTGTCATTAATAATCTACCTCCTATTTTCCCTCCTTCTTTATTTTTTTAAAGTTTAGTTATTTATTTTTGAGAGAGAGAGAGCTCATGTGAGGGAGGGGCAGAAAGAGAGAGAGAGGGAGAGAGAGAGAGAGAAAGAAGAGAATCCCAGGCAGGTTCCCCACTGTTAGTGCAGAGCCTAGGGCCTGATATGGGGCTCAAACTCACAAACCATGAGATCATGACCAGAGCCAAATTCAAGAGCTAGACATTTAACTGAGCAACCCAGGCCCCCCAGCCCATCTTTTTTGAGGATTTTGTCTTGGGAAATACACATAAAATACCCCTTTTGCCCCATTCAAAGCATCATTGTTTTTAAAATAAAGTGTGGCTTGGCTTTCAAAAAACAGTTTCTGCTACACATTAAAATTAATAGTTAAGTTTTCCTCTGAATTGAGACAAATGTTCTGTGAGGCATGACATGGCAAAGTCCTCATGTTGGATGATTTGTAGAGAACAACAATTATGAAGTACGAACTAGCGATCTTTTAGACTATTCTGATTCAAATGCTAGTAAATGTGTTCCTACTAGGAATACTTCAATGCACAAGATAAGCAGTTTCTCATAATAGGTTTATATTTACATCATTTTTTACATCTTGTTCTCAAAAAAGGGCCAGCCCCTTCCACTGTACATTGAAAATTAGTAAGATATAATCCCTATAACAGATAACTGGTGGAGTATTGAACCTAAGATACACAATTAATGGTGAGTTTGTGTTTAATAGGAGAATAAAATTAAAGGTATCTTTTGTTTTCATGAGTTCTTATCCGTGGCTGAAAGCATTTGATTTGAAAATTTATACACACAAACATTTGTGTATATACATGTTTTATTAATTATCTAGTAGTCAAATGAAAGATTCAATATATTTGCTTCTTGATCTTTATGCCCACACTTTTGATATCTAGAGACCATGGTAAGGACAACAGAATAATGAGTAATGTGTAAAGCAATGACTTCGTATAGTTTTGATCTAAAAATATCAACCAGTAACAGATACTTCTTTGATGATGTGACTCCAAGAAACATGTCAATGTTCCTTTCTATTGTTACCAAAAGCAAGAGCCACTTTAAATGTTGAGTAATTTATCTCTACATGTACAACAGTCCCTAATTTCTCAATGCAGTTGCTATGTAATCATAGAAAACTGGCCAGGTCATGAACTGGATAAGTTGTAGTACAATATTCAGTATGAAATGATGCAACTATCATAACAATAGTCAGATATATACCTTTAGGTCAGCCAAGGAAAGATATTCAATATAAAATAAAGATGGAATTAATAAGGTAAGTGGTGATATATATGACACATAGCAAATTTGTCACATTTTAGTGCTAAAAGTTTCATAAACTTTTACCCTTTTCTGAAACGTGAAAAATGCTAAAATTTCAATAGAATACTAGACACTGGCATCGTTAAACTTACCTCTTGTAGACCACCACCTACTGCTTTAGATGTGTAAATTATTATTTTCATTAGTATTATTCTGAATTTTTTTGCTACCTTCTTGAAGAAACATGGTATCACGTGCACTACCATTTTGTTTCATCAATTTTTAAAAAAAATGCATTAGTGGCAAAAATGAAATCACTTATGAAAGAGCTTATTTGGAGTACTCACCCTTATCAAGCCATAGACCCAATGATTATGGTAACTTCACACGTGACACCATTGGTGTCTCTTTGTCTACTTACAACTGTGGCTGGTCCACTTACTGTTTTATTGACACTTAACCTATGTGTTGCCAACTCATGTTTTTCTGATAAACAAAGTCTATATAGTTCTAGTCCTTTCTATTTGGGCAGCTTAAAAGCTGAATACAATGTAATCGAAAGGAAAATCTTTTTCTCAGATGGAAGGTGAAGTCTATGGTCAAAAACCATAGAGTTAGAAATCCCCACGGCCTTATTGAGGATAAAGGCAGTTTCTATAAGGCCCTTATGCTGCTGCAGTATAGCTTTCAGCGAAATGATTCCACTGTTGTCTCTCAAGGGAGTAATGGAGAATGACAAGGAAAACAAGCATACACGCACGTACACATACAATTGGATATTTTTTCCTGGTAAACTGTGAGTTATACCCTTCTGGGAGCTTTTCTCAAGGGTATGACTAAAAATTGCAAAGAGAAAACTCTCCTCAGACAATAACAACTCAAGAAGTACCTATATAAAGAAACGAAGGAAGCGTTGCATGATTTCATTACTGTAAGAGATGTTCCTTCACCTTTTTTGATATGAAGATCCACAAGGGATCAAGTAAGGCTTAATTTCTTTTCCTTTAACATTTATTTTTTTCTATTTTACATAGTTTATTACCAAGTTGGTTTCCATATAACACCCAGTGCTCTTCCCCACAAGTGCCCCCCTCCATGACCATCACCCCTGTTTCCCTTCCCCCCTCCCTCTTAAGCCCTCAGTTTGTGCTCAGCATTCAAAAGTCTCTCATGAGGGTGTCATGCTAAGCGAAATAAGTCAGGCAGAGAAGGACAGATACCATATGTTGTCACTCACAGGTCTAACAGGAGAAACCTAATAGGAGACCATGGGAATGGGAAAGGGGGGAAAAAGAGTTGGGGAGAGGGAGTGAGGCAAATCCTTTAACATTTAAATCTGAGCTCCAGGGTGGTTCAGTTGGTTGAGCATCTGACTCAGATTAAGATCTCGCAGTTTCTGGGTTTGATCCCTGCACTGGGCTCTGTGCTGACAGCACAGAGCCTGGAACCTCCTTCAGATTCTGTGTCTCCCTCTCTCTCTGCCCCTCCCCTGCTCCTGCTCTGACCTTCTCTCTCAAAAAATGAATAAACATTAAAAAATCAACATTTAATCTGCCAAAATAAAATTTTAAAGCATAATTCTGACTTCCTTTTAAAAAAGAAAAGAGAGCCAAGTAAATATTGACTAAAAACAGGAGGTCTGGTTGTTTTAAAAGCTTGACCTGGATTCTATAACTTCAAGCTTTTTAAATTTTTTAGTCTGTTGTACTGAATGTCTACATCAAAAGTGTCAGTCTCTTGGTGTGCCTATACCGAGCAAGCAAACGTTACCGTGTTTACAAACAGAGCTAAAAGAACTGTGACATTTGTTTATCACATGAGCTCTCCTCCACACGGGTCCTCAGCACATCTCAGCAGGTCGCATTGCTTTCCAGCTTGTGCCAGATTGCCTGCAGATTAATTGGTAAACTACCTGAAGTCTCTTTTGAATCCCTAGTAACACTGAGAGTGAATGAACTCTCAAAAAGGAGTCGCTCCCTGCTTCTTCAGTTTTGCAAGGAACATGTAGGATAGAATGGGACAGTCAAGAATAATGTCTTCATCTACCTATAAAAATTCTTACGAAACATCTACTGAAGTAAGTTTTGGTTTGGCCATAAGAAATTCAAGAACTAAGTGTAAAAATAATACTAAAAAAGAGCCCTTAATATAATGCTCACTATGAATTAAAGCAGTAGCATCAACAGCGTGCGTTTGATTTTGTAGATGTGTGAGCACTTGTGTTTGTTAGCCTCCCTTAGAAGATTTACAAAGTCAAATCTCTCTTTTGTTTTCTTTACAACTTTCTGATATTGAAGTTGCCTCTTTTTGAGATTGTATTTGCAAATCACCTCTAGTTTCTGGGGATGTAATAAAAATACATAGTAATTTTAGTCCCAGGAATAATAATAGGTACTTCAGATTAAAGAACTCATTATCAGAAACTGCACTGTTTCTTATTTATTTCTATTCAATGTATTCAAATGATCCACAAAAGTGATTTCACAATATCTTGATAAAATCTAATGGGTATTAATAGAGAATTTAAGCATTTGTGAATTTATTTACTTTCATAGAAGAGATTGATACAAGAGCACAATTCACAAAAGTTATAAAAGTCATCCCATCTATAACTTAGGTCATATCAATTTTTGAATATTGGAATGTACTTTTGTTTTTTGTTTTGATTAACGTGGATTTTTCATAAACAAAATAAAAAGAGCACAGTTGTTTTTTTTTAAAGAACACATTCTTTTTTTTAATGTTTTATTTATTTTTGATACAGAGAGAGACAGAGCATGAGAGGGGGAGGGGCAGAGAGAGAAGGAGACAGAACCGGAAGCAGGCTCCAGGCTCTGAGCTAGAGTCAGCACAGAGCCCTACGCGGGCTCAAATCCACAAGCGTGAGATCTGAGCTGAAGTCGGAGGCCTAATCGACTGAGCCACCCAGGCGCCCCTAAAGAACACATTCTTTAAAAAATGTAGAATGTATCAAGAACTTTCTAAGCAACAACTTGTGTGAAATGGCCTATTTTATTTAAAAAAAATTTTTTTTACATTTATTTATTTTTGGGAGACAGAGTGAGACAGAGCGTGAACAGGAAAGGAACAGAGAGAAGGAGACAGAATCTGAAACAGGCTCCAGGCTCTGAGGAGGCATTCAGCACAGAGCCTGACACGGGGCTGGAACCCATGACCGTGAGATCATGACCTGAGCTGAAGTCGGACACCTAACCGACTTAGCCACCCAGGCACCCCTGAAATGGCCTATTTTAATAGGAAAAATGTTTACGACTATTTCCTAAAAAGCTAAGTAAAATCTAGTAAGAGTTCCTGATAAACATCAAAATTCAATTATAGTTACTTGAATGTTTTTTTCAGATTTTTTTTTCCATTTTTACTTTCACTGAACATAAAAGTCATTATCTTCTCTTCATATATCATAATATTTCTAATGTTAAAAGGATTCATAATAAGATCAATATCTGGATTAATCAAGTAACTTTCCTAATTTATACATTATAATCTTAAATTCATAATTTAACAAGTAAAGTACGTTAGTATTTGGCTTCTGTCTTTTGTATTCACCACAACTAAAATCAAGAAATGATGGAAAGTGTATAAACCTGTCTTTGATTAAAAAAATAATGACTAGTGCAAAATTTTCAGTTCTGATGAAATTATTTTTCACCTCATTGGTCATTACCTGCAGCATACTTCTGGAGTACTTGCCAGTCTGTCCTTATGTGATCACTTTCTTAACATACTTGCTGCAACTCAACTGAAATTGCTCAGATCCAACTTTAATACTTCTTCATTAGCAACTCTACTTTTTCTGGTTGTTCTTTTTGCTATTGCCAAAATTCATGCAAGCACTAGAATCTTGAACAGCAGTTTTCCTCACATATTTAAGGAATTTTCTTCATAAAATGCTACAAAGTGTGTTTTTACGTTTGCAAGAAACCGTCTTACGAATTCCTAGGTCCTCTACCATGATCTTTATTTTGATGGCACACTACTTGAAAAGATTCATTTCTGTCCTCCATTTGAATATAAGCTATATATCTTCTCGGTTTGTTTTCTGGTGGCACGGCTGGCATGCAGTGGGCACACAATAAAACGCTTTTGAATGAATGAATTCAGAAGTTATTTATAATTTTTTGAAGGAGACATACAAGTCAGCGAAATGAGGATATCTGTAAATGGACTTCTAACCTAATAGTTAAGTAACACTGCAGCTTGAAGTATTAACATCTATGTTTTAGTAAATTAGATATTGTAGCATTTTAGTAAAGAGACAGGCCTGTGGGTTGGTATAGGTCACATATTTCCACAGAGCAGGCAGGACTTAAGGCAAGTGTAGATTTGAGAAGATGATGGAAAACGTAATTAATGACGGGGTATCATTGTGCAAGGCCCCAATACCGTAATACTTGATGCAGTCATTACAGTTCTGGCTTCCACTACTGGTGACTGTATATTTTTTCCCATTTTTAAGAATTTTATACCCAAATTATAAAATCTCTTTTAACTGCACTCTCTAAATCAATTTCTTAAAATATGACAAAGGTGAAAGTACATTTTGGCAAGGTTATTTTATTAACACGTCCCTTCAAAAAGGGCAAGGTGGATCCCTGTTTTAATTGGTCAGATTCATTAAAGTTTCTTTAGCAAATACTGTCCTATCAAGTGTAACATACTATTGATCCATTTTATGTATGTGTCGACAGATGAAAAACTCTACAAAAACACGAGTATTACTACAATTATTACTTTCACAGTGTGTGTTTTTAAGTAAAAGATAATGGTGTATCTGGTTGGTCATAAAGACTCATAGAGAATTTCCATTTAAGCCATGAAATTTGTGGGGTGTCCAAGAAGAAATGAAATACAATGACAACGTAGACAGAACTGACCAGATGCTGATGGCAGATGGGAAACTTAAAGTGAAGTATTAAAAGAGCAGGTTTATAATGCTACAGCTGGTAATTAAAATATCTCAGTATCTAATCAGGCAACAACATCTGGCCCACTGCTATTCAGTGGTTCAAACAGTAAGAACCACAATAGAATTTAATAATCAAAATTGAACTTCTAAGGGTAGCCAATGAGTAGAAACTCAGAAGACCCCACCATATTATCTCTTGACTATTCAAAATAAGAGAAAGAAAAGAGTAAAACTTGCCTTTTGATAATTAAATTCCATATATTGTGGAACTGATGTTGGGTAAAAGTTTAATCAACCTTTGGGGGTGCTATTGAAAAGGCAATAAAAAAATGACTGCATAAATAAAACTTCTGAGTTCGCCTCTAATTGTCTAAGAACAAAATTAACATGACAAAGTGTCACTTGGGTAACTGGCAACAATACACAGCAGTAAAATTATTCATATTTAATTTAAAAAAGTTATGGTGGTCATAATTTCTCCATTTTCACTTCTGATTTATTTTTTATTAATTTAAACAAAAATACAAAGCAATAAGAGAGTTAATGACTCAGTAATGTTTAACATGAGGAAGATCAACATGCAACAACATTTTTATTCAGAAAATCAGAATCAGTCATTTCATTAAGGATACTGTATCCTTAATTAAGATAAAATAATATTCAATGGATTGTATTACATCTCTGTCTAAATCTTGTTACAGTATTCTGTTGATTCAAAGCTTATATCCAAAGACTTAAGTGCTATGTAAAAACACTTCTCTCTCTGGTCCCAGCCTAAATACCTAACCTCTTCAACCATCGTATCCTCCCATGAATGTTCAATTTGGAATGCATTAAGTTAGTCATACTTACACAAAAAATCAGCTTCCACTTCTTTATATTCGTATTCATATGTCTAACCCCATCTCTATGTGCTCTAGTATTTCCTCTAACTCACATGATATGAGCCCAAATGTATTTCCCGGGAAAATCCCACGTGAGGTTAATGACTCTTTAGTTTGCTTATCTCCATTTTGTCATTTATCACAGATCACTGACTTTATTTATTTAAATGCATATTACTGCCCAGGGATTGCTAAACCTGAGTAATTTGTAATTTCCTTATGAAGGAAAACTTACAAACACCTAATCCATGGCCTGGCATACATTATGTTTACAATGAATAAATGAAGTAAGTAATTCTATTATAAAATCAACTTACATAGAAGAATATAGTAGTGACATTTCTGGCCAAGTAAACTACTCTCGGCATGAAAATAAAGTTTAGAGTGAATGTATTAAATAAACTTTGTTTATTTGCTTTGTTTTGTTTCTCTTTATCTATTACTATATCTGAGATATTCATTATCCGGTCAAAAAGAAAAATTCTGAAAACTAACAGTAGTGGAAGTTTACCATTATCTTACTTTTCAAAATTTCTTTTTAAATGTAAGGCTAAACCTGATTTTTTCATAAAGACTTTATTTGGGAGGGGGAGTGGAGTGATGGTGGAATCTTTTGCACCAAATTGAGTAAAATGTAACAAAGGCCACTGTGAATTGCTCACTTTGAAAAAGTGGTAAATATCATCTTTCCTCCATCAAAACCCCTCTCCTCACTGATTTGGTGATTGACTCACTTGATAGTCAGCTCTGTATCCCTATCAGATGAAGAAAAAGAAACACGTCAATGACTTCCAAAATGTGAGGCTGATCAAAGTTACTGCCTGGCAGTAACTTTCAAGGTCTATTTTCCACAAACCTCTAGTCTCTCTGTCGACATTAATCGGAAGAACACTGAAGTACTTCCAGAGTATTGCTACATAGTTGCCATTTTGTCATGACTCTATATGTGTTACTTGGACTTCTGTGCCTCAGAAAATAACAAAGGAAAGATAAGTCTGTAGAAATGGATGATGGAAATTAGAAGTGATAGTGAAATGACAAGTTGTAAGCTGTGTGTGGAAAAAAAAACATGAAAAAAGAGAAAAAAACAACAACACCAGAGAAGCTGTAGTATCATTAGTAAACTTCTCTCTGTGTTAAGATGGTGGTTTGTGTCCAAGAAGCTTAAAAACTTGAGTCTCTTAAGATTTTATTGTACTTGAAAAAGAAGATGTCTGCAATATAAAAGTAATGTTTATTTTTGACTGAAGGATATAAAACTTGAATAATCAACACATACTCAATTGGATAGCTTATTTTCCTGGAAAAAAACCATTTCACTATATACCAATTAGAGTAATGTTGCTCTATTTGCTCTATTTTTTTAATATATGACTCAATGTGACATCATTGAGCTTTAAGGAGTGGTTGTAGGACTGTCTTAATATCAACCTTTTTTTTTTTTCTATTGGCAATCTTTCTACCTACCCACTCTCAGCATCCCAGACATACAGAGTGATGTTCAAGTGGTCTTCCTAAGCTACAATTAAATATGCTCAATGTGGAAAAATGAATCAGGCAGGGCCAATGCATTTCTCCAGAGAAAGCATGAAAACAGCTTCTTTTTCATGATAATAGATATATATATATATATAAATCAACATTCTTTGGGGTCAAATTGTCTACAATGAGGAGAAGATCTGGACCACAGTAAGAGGAATGGGAAAAAGAAATTAGGAAAAACAGACTACTCACAATTTAAAGGTTCCTGATACCCAGGAAGACTATGTCCCTACTTGAAGCTATGTCCAATTCCTTTCTGGATTTCATAAATCAGTTTTATTAGTTTTGGGATTTACTCTACTCCATCTTAAATATCATATATTTTATGTTTTGTCATGCATTTTTTTCACTTAAAATTTAAATAACACCTAAGAGAGATAATATTTTTGACTAATTACTATGATTCTGGCATATGGTCTAAACACCTATTTAATTTTTAGGTAACCCTTATGAAATAGGTATTAGTGGCTTTACGTTAGAAAAGATGAAGCAGAGCTTAGTATTCTTTGTGACACAATTTGGAACCCAGGTCTCTCCTGATTATGAGCCTTACAATTCTAAACTGCAATCCTACCCTCTAAAAATATTGTTTTCTGTCACTGCATAATCTCAGTGTCATTTTAAAAATTACTGAATACATTTTTAAGACATATAAATAAGGGCATCTGGCCGGCTCAGTCAGTAGAGCACGTGACTCTTGATCTCAGGGTTGTGAGTTCCAACCCCATGTTTGGTGTGGAGCCTAATTTAATAAACAAACAAACAAACAAATAAATAAAAATATAACCATTATAAGTATGTTTGAGGGCAAAACAAGTAGTTCTCAGTCATGCAAAAAAATCTGAGACTATAAACTATAAGGTGACTAGTAAAATTTCAAATATTCTTATATTTTTTTCATATACAAGTATATTTTATAAGTTTATTATAAATATATATATCTTACTAGCCAAATAATATTGCATAGACAAAAATGTATCAAATAATATAAGTTAAATTTAACACACAAAAACATTGCTTCATTACAAATGTTGCTAGGATGGTCATCGTCATGATTTTATAAGCAGAATAGGTTTGACAATTTTCTTTACTTGAGTCTCTTTGGTGAATTGGCTGATTTTGACCAACAATTATTGCCATTTGGCATTCTTTAAACAGTTTGCCATTAGTTTAAATTTTGATAATGTGATGTTTCAAATACAATGGTGGAGAGTATAAAAATAATTTAATAAGACCTGGCAGGGGACCATGGGGAGAGGAAGAGGGAAAGAGAGCAGGGAGAGTGAGGGACACAGATCTAGGGGGACTACTGAATACTGAAAATGAACCATGGACTGAAGGGGGAGGGGGAGTGAGGGAGGGGGGGAAGGGGGATGGTCATGGTGGGGGGCACTTCTGGGGAGAAGCACTGGGTGTTATATGGAAACCAATTTGACATTAAACTATTAAAAAAAAGAACACAGTATGCACTCACATCTTTATATTAGACCAAATTCTGCTGTAGCATATTTTTATTGTATTTCAAATATTGTTTCAATATTTTAAATTTTATATCAATGATTTTTCATACTATTTTAATAATATTTTAAAGGAATAATTTCAATTTTATATATTACAATGCAACATACTATTTTACACAGTCTGTGAAGTTAGTATAATATTTTTTCATAAATTCAAATCAATCACTAAGGACTTATAAATGTAAAGAATGTCCATAAATGTAGATGATGCTTTAAATCTTTTGTTTATCTGACTTAGATAGTAACTAATAGAAAACAATAAATTGTTATCTTATTGGTAGAAAAACTATGAAAGTTTTGAGAGTAATTGCCTCTTTGCCATAGATATGTCAAATCAGAGTATATATCATATTCAACTAAATCTTGAAATTTTAGACAATAGTATCTATTTTATATTGTTCCTGGTATCTAAATATGATTTCTAACAGTTTTAGCCTAGCTTTTAATACAATAGCATACAGTTTTTATGCTATATGCTACAATTTATATGTGGGTTTGTGTATATATTAGACATTTGTTATATTTTGAAAGTATACATATGTAATTCTGGCAAAGCTTCCTAATTTGGGCTAAAGTTTGCTTCTTAGTATTGTTATCTAGTATTTATGCCTTAGCTGTATCAGTAATTTTCTAATTGAAATGCTTGATATGTTCGTATCAGATGGACAACATTACAGTGCATGAGAAATATCAACTTAGTTCTACCTTAGACAGACAAAGAAAGAAAGAATGGAAGGTGAGCGTGGGTAATTCCTCTTATGTGACAAATTTTAGAGTAGGCAAATATGAGTGTTGGCACTTATATTTAAAAATATTTCCTGTTGTGAGGATAATTTAGAAAAGTTATCTGACTAAAAAATATTGCTGGGTTTGTGAAAGCAATGTTGTCAAAGCATTTTATTATTATTTGGGGGCTAATTAACATCTTTTCTACATCAAGTCTTTACTACATGAGCAGGTCGTATCTCTCTATTTTCATCTTCCCTCATTTGTTTTTAGCATTTGATGTTATTACATGTAATGTTTGAGAGCAAAGTATTCATGACTACTGGTGCTGGGTAAATAAGAATCTCAATGTAAACCAGATGCTTTATGAGGATCCCGTGGGTTTTTAAATGTTCATTTGTCACAATAGAAAAGGATTTAGGAGAAAATCAATCCACCATCTTGGCCTTAATAACAAATAGAATGGACTCCAAGATGGCACATTCAGTTACCAGTTTTCGAGATTTACTAAGATTTGTTCTGGAATCTCAGCATCATTCTGCCTGGTGGATTTTTTTTTTCCTACTGGGATGCTCTAGGACCAACAAATGCCATCTGGTGGCCTGTGTGTGCCCACACTGGAGTCTCATCCTTACCACAGAGGGAGGAAAGCAAATTGATAGGGAACCATCCCACTGATCCTCCTTGAGGTAGCTTAGCAGTAGTGTATAAAATTAAGCGAACAGTTCTACCAGGAAGAAACACTGAACGAATAGATTTGCTTGTCTTCATTAAGGGCTTTTATTTAAAATGTGCAGTGAATCAAAAAAAAAATCCATAAACTGGACAAGTAAACTGTATCTGTTCATATATGTAATAGAGTTCACAGCAATAAAATCCTGGCTCTGCTATGTGTTCCTTCCTCAATTTTTTTTTTTTTAGTTTTTTAATGTTTGTTTATTTTTTTTTTTGAGAGGGAGAGACACAGAGTATGAGTGGGGGAGGGTCAGAGAGAGAAGGTGAATCAGAAGCAGACTCCAGGCTCTGAGCTGTCAGCACAGAACCTGACGTGGGGCTCAAATCCATGAACTGTGAGATCATGACTTGAGCTGAAGTTGGCTGCTTAACCAATTGAGCCACCCAGGCGCCCCCCTCAATTTCTTTACTCTGCATTTTTAGTTTTCAACATATAAGTCTTGTACAAACTTCATTATCTATACCTAATAATTTCACTTTTCTTAGTAACTCTAAATGGTATTATATTTTTAAGTTTAGTTTCCTTATGTCCATAACCCTTAGAGAGAAATAAAATTGGTTTTATATGTTTATCTTATATCCTAAAAACTTAATGAACTCACTAGTTCTAAGAATGTTTTTGCAGATTTCTTGGGATTTTCTACATACACACTCATGTTATCTGCAAATAGGGACAATTTTATACTTTTTAATTTGTATGCCTTTTAATTCCTTTTTATTGAATTTTTGCACTGGATAGAACTTCTAGCCCTTTGGTGAATAATAAAACAGCCATTCTGGCCCTGTTCCCAATTATAGAAGGAAACATTCAACCTTTTACTATTAAGTATCACATTAGCTGGATTTCTCTCTTTTCTTCTTCTTGCCAATTACTCTGGCTAGAAATTCAAGTACAATGTTGAATAGAAGAGATAAGAGCTGACATTCTTGTCTTGCTCCTGGTCTTTGGGGGAGAGTATCCATTCTTCTATAATTAGGCATAATGATATAATTCTGTGTCATTCATAGATTATCTTTAGCAGATTGAGGAATTTTCCATCTAGTTTGTTGAGTTTTTAATCACCAAAATGTGTTAGATTTTTTTTGACAAATGCTTTTTCTGTATCTATTGATATGATCATGTAATTTTTGTCTTTATTCTATTGATACCATATATTACATTAAATGATCATCATTTGTGGAATAAATTTTCCTTAGCCATGGTATGTAAAGTTTGATAATATTTTGTTGACAATATTTGAATCTGTATTTATAAAAATATATGAGGGGCGCTTGGGTGGCTCAGTCGGTTAAGCCTCCGGCTTCAGCTCATCATGATCTCACAGTTCATGGGTTCGAGCCCCACATCAGGCTCTGTGCTGACAGCTAGCTCAGATCCTGGAGTCTGCTTCAGATTCTGTGTCTCTCTCTGACTCTCCCCTGCTCACACTGTCTGTCTCTGTCTCTCAAAAATAAATTAAAAATGTGAAAAAAAATTAAAAAATATATGTAGTTTTCTCATAATCTTTTTTAAATTTATAACAGTTTACTGTCAAATTGATTTCCATATAACACCCAGTGCTTCTCCCCACAAGTGCCCCCCTCCATGACCATCACCTCCTTCCCACCTCCCCCTCCACCTTCAGCACTCGAACTGTTTTCAGTATTCAATAGTCTCTCAAGTTTTGCATCCCTCTCTCTCCCCAACTCTCTTTCCCCCTCCCCTCCCCCTGGTCCTCCATTAGGTTTCTCCTGTTCTCCTGTTAGACCTATGAGTGCAAACATATGGTGTCTGTCCTTCTCTGCCTGACTTATTTCGCTTAGCGTGACACCCTCGAGATCCATCCACTTTCCTACAAATGGCCATATGTCATTCTTTCTCATTGCCATGTAATACTCCATTGTGTGTGTGTGTATATATATATATATATACCACATCTTCTTGATCCATTCATCAGGTGATGGACATTTAGTCTCTTTCCATGATTTGGCTATTGTAGAAAGTGCCACTATTAACATTGGGGTGCATGTGCTCCTACGCATCAGCACTTCTGTATCCCTTGGGTAGAGATCTCCAGCAGTGCTGTTGCTGATCTCTTTGATGATTTTGATATCATAGTAAAATTTGTTCTATAAAATGATTTGGAAAGTATTTCCTCCTCTTTTAAAGAGTTTGTGAAACTTGTATTCATTCTTATTTAAAAGTTTTATGGAATTCAGGAGTAGTTTTTAAAATTATTATCTTCGGCGCCTGGGTGGCTCAGTTGGTTAAGCCTCTGACTTCGGCTCAGGTCAGATCTCACGTTTGTGGGTTCGAGCCCCGCATCAGGCTCTGTGCTGACAGCTAGCTCAGAGCCTGGAGCCTGCTTCCGGTTCTGTGCCTCCTCCTCTCTCTGCCCCTCCCCCTCTCATGCTCTGTCTCTCTCTGTGCAAAAAATAAATAAAAAATTAAAAAAATAAATAAAATAATTATTCTGGTGGGGTGGAGCCAAGATGGCGGAGACGAAGGGAGCTCTGTAAATTCCATCCACCCCATCTATCGAACTGAGAAGGACACTACTCTCATCTGCAAGAGCGGAAGGAGAAAATACGGACTCCAGAAAGAAAAGAACCTCAAGGATACCTGAGTGAGTGAGTGCTAACTGGGGAGATCTGAAAACGGGCCAGCCCGGGACAGGCAGGAGAGGCAGGAGTCCCAGCTCAATGCAGGGCAAGTGCACGGAGCCCGAGAGACAAAGGGAAGAGACAGAGAGTCTGAACACGCTCATAGTACTGTCTCTGAAGAAGAGGTAAAGAACTCTTGGCCGCGCTTGGAGAGAGAAACCCACTCCATAGATAACTGCTGGGTAGCCAGAATCCCGAACCCCGGGTGGCGCAAGGGAAGGAACAGCTTCCAGCCCTAAGCCATCTCGGCGGGGAATCAGCGGCAGCTGTGGCTGTGCCAGGGGTGCGCACTTCGAACTTGGTTTTGGGAACGGGACCACGCACCGCATTTCCAAGGCGCATCTCGACCCCTGCACTGGCTGCACGAATCCCGAATCCCAGGTGCCCACAGGAAAAAATAGGGCCCACACCTACACGACCCCCAACAGGGAGTCACCGGCAGGTGGAGGCCTGGGCGCGCGCCTAGGCTGCAGGAGCTCCCAGCTCATTTCCAGCGGCGCACAGCGCCTTGAGCAACAGCTATCAGAAGCCAAAAGAGACTCAATTTCCCGCCCCCCCATTGCAATCATGATCCTGGCTGGGGGTGGGGACTCTTCAATTAGGTCTGTGAAGGTGAGCACTTCACCTCCTGCTGCTCATTTCACCTCAGACAGGGGCAGCTGAAATCCCTGACTGAGCCCAGACAAACTTATTCCTCTCCCTAAGAAGCCAGCCACCAAAACAAATACATTTCATCTGTGATAGCACAAACGTGCATGGACTGGAACTTTGAACCAAGGCGGGCCTGGAAAATACAACTCAGCTCATCTGCGGCCCAAGAGGATCAGACTCATTAGAGTGGCCTACCGTGTGTAGTTTAGCGGAGCTTGGCGTGCCGCCATTCTAATCTCCATAGACACCAAGGCAGAGCCTCTGAGAGCAGCCTCCAAGACCTACCACATCAAACCACGCCTATCCACGAGGGGGAGCTGCTGCTTTTCTTTTTCTTTTTTTTGTAATATAAAAAATGTTTTTTCTTCACTTTTTTTGGTACTTATTTCTTTGTTATTATTACTTTTTCCTTTTTCTTTACTTAATTCTTTTAAATTTTTAATCCTTATTTTCCTTTCTCCTTTCTCCCTTACTTTTGCACCTTCTTGCAACCCAGATATATTCTCCTATATCTCATCCTTACCTCTCCCCTCAACTGGTCATACACTTTTAAACTGTCTACTGTCCTTTATTGTCTCTGACCCCCTTTTATATTTTTTAAATTTTTTTCTTCTTTCTCCTTTCTTCTTATTTTCCCTTCTTCTCTTCTTTTCGTCTCTTTCCTTCCCATTTTATTTCTTTTCTTTCCCCCCTTTAATGTGTTTCTTTGTTTGATTTGTCTGTGTGTATTTGTGGTTCTGTTCCCTCTGTGTTTGTCTGTCTGTTTTCCTTCTTAAGACTACACCAAGAAACAAGCCAAAGTGTTCAAGAAGGAAAGTCCCAAATACTGCAGAGTAGGGAAATAAAATACTCTCAGGCACAACAAGAGAAACCGAGAGACACCATTAAGAGATTATTTCCTGAAACGACAGGCCCTGGACAGTCAATAAGCCTCCTTTAACAGAGAAATATTAATAGGTGCACAGTGC
>NC_043712.1:39086025-39087710 GCF_006229205.1 Suricata suricatta | reverse complement strand
GAGAAATTAATTCAGGAGCAGGAAAGGAGAATTCGAGATCTGAGTGATACAATCAAACGGAACAACATCCGTCTGATAGGATTTCCTGAAGAGGAAGACAGAGAGAAAGGGCCCGAAGGGATACTTGACCAAATTATAACTGAGAATTTCCCAAATCTGGAAAAAGAAACAGACATTCAAATTCAAGAGGCACAAAGAACCCCCTTGAGACATAATTTAAATCGGCCTTCAGCACGACATATCATAGTGAAACTGGCAAAATATAAAGATAAAGAGAGAATTCTGAAAGCAGCTAGGGAGAAAAGGGCCCTCACATACAAAGGGAAACCTATCAGAGTGGTTACAGATCTATCTAATGAAACCTGGCAGGCCAGGAAGGAATGGCAGGAAATCTTCAATGTGATGAACAGAAAAAATATGCAGCCAAGAATCCTCTACCCAGAAAGCCTGTCTTTCAAAATCGGAGAGATAAGGTTTTTCCAAATAAACAAAAATTGAGAGAATTCATGACCACCAAACCAGCCCTACAGGAAATCCTAAGAGAGACTCTCTAAGGGAAAAGTTGCAAAGAATACAAAGTACCAGAGACACCACTATAAACCTGAATTCTAGGGAGAACACAATGACTCTAATCCCACTTTTTTCGATAATAACATTGAATGTAAATGGACTGAATGCTCCAACCAAATGACCCAGGGTAGCAGAATGGATAAAAAAACAAAACCCATCTATCTGCTGTCTACAGGAGATGCATTTTTGACTGGAAGACACCTTCAGGTTGAAAGTAAAGGGATGGAAAATATCTATCAGGCAACTGGAAGCCAAAAGAAAGCTGGAGTAGCCATACTAATATCAGACAAACTGGACTTTAAAGTAAAGGCAGTAACAAGAGATGCAAAAGGACATTATATAATAATTACAGGATCTCTCCATCAGGAAGAGCTAACAATTATAAATATCTATGCACCTAACTTGGGAGCACTCAAATACATAAAACAATTAATCACAGAAAGATACAATCTTATTGACAAAAATGTACTAATTGCAGGGGACTTTAATACGCTACTGACAGCAATGGATAGATCAACCAGACAAAAAATCACTAAGGAAACAATGGACCTGAACAACACATTGGAACAGATGGAACTGATAGATATATTTAGAACTCTGCATCCTAAAGATAGGAAATTCACCTTCTTTTCGAGTGCACATGGCACATTCTCAAGATAGACCACATACTGGGACATAAAGCAGCCCTCCATAACTATAAACAAATAGAGATCATACCATGCACACTTTTAGATCACAATGCTATGAAACTTGAAACCAACCACAGGAAAAAGTCTGGAAACCTCCAAAAATGTGGAGGTTAAAAACCACCCTACTAAAGAATGATTGCGTTAATTAGGCAATTAGAGAAGAAATTAAAAAATATATGGAAACCAACGAAAATGAAAATACAACAATCCAAAATCTCTGGGACGCAGCAAAGGCAGTCCTAAGAGGAAAGTATATTGCAATCCAGGCCAATCTCAACAAACTAGAAAGAGTGCAAATTCAAAATTTAACAGAGAACCTACTGGAACTAGAAAGGAAGCAGCAAGAGCACCCCAAACCCAGCAGAAGAAAAGAAATAATAAAGATCAGGTCAGAAATAAACAATATAGAATCCAAAAGAACAGTAG
>NC_043712.1:39021946-39085925 GCF_006229205.1 Suricata suricatta | reverse complement strand
AAGTTTCATTTCATTTGAGAGACGGAAAGAGAAAGAGAATCCCAAGTAGGCTCCATGTTGTCAGTGCAGAGCCCAATGTGAGACTCAATCTCATGAACTGTGAGATCATATCTTGAGCCAAAATAAAAAACTGGATGCTTAACTAACTGAGCCACCAGGTGCCCTGATTTCTCTCTTGATATCCTTTTTGACTCACTTGTGATTTCAGATTGTATTTAATTTCCCACATACTTGGGAGTTTCTAATTTTTTCCTGGTTATTTAGTTCTAATTTTATATCACTGTGGTCAGAAAATAGACTGTTATTATTTCTATCCTTTTTGATTTATTGAAGTTTGTTTTGTGGCTCAGCATGTCATCTGTTATGGAGAAGGTTCCGTGCTCTGGTTACCCTTGGTTAATAGTATTGTTCAAGAGTCCTATTTCCTTCTTGAATCTTCAATCAGGGTGTATACACTATTGAAAGTGGGTTACTTACGTTTCCTATTGCTGTTGTTGAACTTTATGTTTCCTCATTTCTTTCAGCTTGGTTTCATGTATTTTGGTGCTTAGTGTTTAAGAACAAATGTGTTTATAACTTATCTTCCTATATCTTTATAATATAAGTCTCTGTATCTTTTGATAAGTTTTAAAGTTTATTTTGTCTCTTATCAGTATCACCATTCTAGCTTTCTTATGATTGTGGTCTGCACAATATATCTTTTTCACCTTTTTATGTTCAGTCTTTTTGTACCTTTGAATATAAAGCACGTCTCCTATGACAGCATAAATTTGGATCTTGTTTTTCCCCCCAATCTGACAACCTCTGCCTTTTGTTGAATTGTTTAATTCATTCATATTTAATGTTATTATTAACATAGTTGGATTTATATCTGCCATTTAAAATTTTGCTTTTTATGTGTCTAACATTTTTTATCCTCTCCCCTCTCCTGCTCTCTTCAACAAAGTAGTCACCCTATAATTTAACATGCATTTCACATGTAGTTTAGCAGTTCACAGATTTCTCAATTGCCACCTTCTACCACAATCTCTACTGTTTTGAGAACACCCTCAGACATTAGCTTTTCCATGCTCTTTCATTAATGAACTGAGTTCCTTTGCAAAGAGATTAGGAGCTATGTATTTTACTGTTGGCTTCTCTATCCATGCAAAATTTCTAGGCCAAGGTTCTGGGGAGGGGTGCAATGGCAGGCCTCTCTCTGACTGACACAGTCAATCTAGGACTGAATACTGGGAGGAAAGGGACAGTAGCCTGAATTCTTGTTGGATTGCTTCACCCGGTGTGGGACCACTAACTAACCAGCCAGGGCAAAAATATATTCTCAGTGGTTTCAAGTTCAAGATGGAACCTCTGTTACACAGATGGTCCTGAGTAGAAGAAAGTAACCCCTTGCCTCTCAAGTGCACTCATTTATTGTAGCCTAGACAGCAGGCAACTGGGGACAGGATGAAAAATATGGAATGAGAAATATCCTCATGGGGAGACGTCCCTGATAGTGAATAGGGGGAGAGACAGCCTGTGTTCCTGATCTTGGTTATAATAGTGTGGAGTAGAATTCTGTCTTGCTGAGCTTAGCCCAGATACTACAAAGTCTTGCTTTTCTTGCTGAACTTGCATACATATTCCTGAGTAGATATTTATTTACTTGATATATGCTCTTTGGAGCATGTTCAGAGGGTACAAATGGATTATATATATATATATGACATATATATACACACACATACATATACACTCACAAACTTGTTATATAATTATTACATGTGCCTTTATATATTTTACATAAATTATATAGATATAGTTTATTAGTTATATACATGTTATATAAAATATACTGACTATAAGTATATATTGTTTATATTGTAAACATTTATGACTATATGAAATTATACATATTTGTATAAATAACTGTATATATTTACATGTAATTTTATATTCTTGTTATATACATAACTGTTGTTTTATATATTTTTATATATGATATAATCTATAAATCAATTTTCATCACCAGTTTCTTAGGGAAGTGGGCTGTAGAGCCCTTTATGTTCTCATTCTGGGAGTAGATCTCTGTCCCTGTATTTGTTTTGTTTTATTTTTGAGGAGGAATAGGAAAATGTATGTCTATATTCTAGAAACAGAGTCCTCATACTTGTTTTCATTTGTATGTAGTCAAATGTACCAACCTGTTTGGTCCTTCTGGTATTCTTTCTGAGAAAGTGCTTTATCACCCCAATGTAATAATAAGTATTTCATCCAACTTAACTTCTGTATGTTAATAACTTAATTAATGCAAAACTTTTACTTCTTTGGAAAATACTTTTATACTAATATTGATCCAACCTAGCTGGTTGAATATTTCTTTCTAAATTGAAATGCCAGGACTATTTCATATTAAAATTCAGTATGTTTGTCCAACTAGACTTTCTATGCTCTTTCATTAATTATCCTCTTTCACCATGCATCTATACCCATATAGTTTATATTTTCAAATTATATCATGGACCACTATAGAAGGTTGCTCTCCTCCCTTGTAAATGACTAATTTTCTCTAAATCTTCTCTTCAGAACCATGCTGGACTTTATAATCAGGTTATCTGCCAAAGGAAATCACAATAAGAGTAATGTACCTCTTAGAGTAGTGATATATTTTAATTTTTTTAATGTTTATTTAGTTTTGAGACAGAGGGAGAGACAAAGTACAAGCTGGGGAGAGGCAGAGAGAGAGGGAGACACAGAATCTGAAGCAGGCTCCAGGCTCAAAGCTGTCAGCACAGAGCCCAATACAGGGCTCACGAACTGTGAGACGATGACCTAAGCTGAAGTCGGACACTCAACCTGAGGCAGTCAGGTGTCCTGAGTAGTGAATACTTTAAAAACGAATCTTTCCATCGAAAATCAAGGTACGATCATCCATACTTACATGATTAACACTTAGGAGAATTTAAAGTTTTTATAACACAGTTAACAAATTTCTGTTGTAAATATGATGTTATTTATTTTACATAAGAAAATTATAAAATTTTAATATTATACTAATGATTTTTAAATATTATTTATAATAATGTTCTGTTAGTTCACGAGTGTTCCAGTTACTCTACTATTATTACTGATAAATATTGACTTATTTGACTAATTTCAGATTTTTATGTCATCAGTTTCCTTGTTGTATATTGGTTATATGATCCAGAGCAACAATATGCAGTAGTAACTATTTGTGTTCAAGAGGCCTGCAAAGTGTTTGCATGTGTGTCAATTACTATGCAGCTTGCAAGTAATCAAATAATGAGCATATCCGGTATTGCAGCATGACAGATGTTATAGAAATCATTATATATACATGTATTTTTATTTTAGTAAATTTTTATCAAAAACATTGCAGTTTTCCAAATCTGCTTTTTAGCTATTGAATTTTTTTAACTTATACCAAAAAATAATTAAAAAATATATGCAGATGCTAAATGTTTAACAATTGTTGAATCATGGCTACCAATTCTATATGACTATAATATACTACTTTTCTTATGTTGCTGTATTATTTTTGTTAATATTTCACATAAGGTTTTATTATTGATATTAGTATAAAATATTGGCCTATAATGGTGCATTCTTATACTATGATTTGTCCTGCTTTTGAAAATTCAGTAGTCACAGATTTTTTTGAGGTAGGTTTTCTTTACATCACTCAAAAAGAAAATTTGATTCTGAAGAGAATCAGCAGAAAACTAAAGTTTCACGCTCTAATTGCCACACTGTGTTCTTTTCTGATATTCATTTAAGATTTTCTAAGGGTGCCGGGGTGGGTCAGTCTGTTAAGCATCTGATTCTTGATTTTGGTTCGGATCATAATCTTAGTTCATGAGTTCAAGCCCCACATTGTGCTCTGTGCTGGCAGCATGGAGGCTGCTTGGAATTTTCTCTTTCCTTGTCTCTGCCTCTCCCCTGCTCATAAGGGCTTGCTTTCTTTCTCAAAATAAATAAACTTTTAAAATATTTATATTAATACATAATATTTTATATTATATATATAATATTTTATACATATGATGTAAAATAGCCTCCGTGGCTCAGTTAATCCTGAGACTCTTGATCTCAGCTCTAATCATGATCTCATGGTTCATGAGTTCAAGCTCCACATTGGACTTTGTGCTGACAGCACAGAGCCTGCTTGGAATTGTCTCTCCCTCTCTCTAAGCCCTCCCCCACTCATGCTCTCTCTTTCAAAACAAATACACTTAAAAAATAAGCAATATGCATTTAAATAGTTAAGTATATCATACTGTATATGTAAAATAAAATGTTATATAAATCTTACAGAACATACTTACAAGGTGAATTTAATGATATGGCAAAATTCTTGCATTACAGATATGAATGAAAAATTTTAAACTGCCTAAATGACTCAAATAATTTGAAAATTTTTTGTGTATGTGTATTTAAGGAAAAAAATTAAGGAATCAAAAATCTAATAGGAATTTTGTCTGGATTTGACAATGATACTGCTTTTGTATAAAGTGTCTACCATGTGTTGAATGCTCTGGGTCATTTCTCAGTTTACAAGTTAATACTTTTTCATCTTATAATTACTTATTTAAGATTAAACATTATCATTTTTGTTACTTTAAGTAATATTTGATAGTAAGTAGGACTTTTTTATTAAAGTTATCTGGCCAGTAACAATGGCATTAACAGTTCCTCTTTACCCCATCTATCATATCAGGCACTTTTCTGAGCACTTTCTGTGAATTTGTCACTTAATCCTCACAACGAATCTGTGAAGGAGGCATTTTAAAATACAGCTATTAGGAATCAATTTGATTCCACTGAAGACATTTAAAATTAAAGCTACAGTACTAAAATTGTATCCTGTGTCCATGTGACTCTAAAGTCCACGCTTTACAACACTAATCTAGGTTACTGTTCTTTGTTCCTATTTTAATAAAAATAATACGGTGTTTCTCCATTTAGTATGAGTGAAATATGGCGCTAAGTAACGGATAACAAATTGTTATCTTTGTGTTTCCCTCAGTGATCATATGAAAGTTTTGCGATTATCTTCTATTACTAGTACTATTACTACTAATACTGCTGCTGCTGCTACTACCACTATTACTCAGCTACATTCAATAGATTGTGGACTGCCTAATGAGGATTAATAAGTAGAACTAATTGGTGACAGATGTGCCATTATCTCAACTGCCAAGGCTGAAGTTTGACTTCTCTTACAAAAGCAAATGCTTGTGGAATATGGAATGACAGGTATCAGAAGGTTATTGTGAGTACTCAAAGCTTAAACTGCAGCCCTAAAAACATTATCTGGATTTTTATGATTGCTCTTTTGTTATCCATCCTGTCCCTTTCAAAGTCTTTCATTAGATGTGCCCCAGAGGTGATCCATACTGATTAAAAATTATGACACTTCATTTTCATAATAGAGGCTCATTTCACTTCTACAACCAAAAGAGATTGAATGAATAGAAAAATTCTCAGTGAAAAGCATGTCATCAAAGAATGCTCTACAAATCTGAGCTGACAGTTAAACCACAAACAAAGAAGTTTCTGAGAAGCTCATATTCTGACCACAGATTTGTATGTTTTGAAATTCAATTATCCATTATATAGAAATACTGTTTTCAGATTTCTTCATGTCCCGAAGACCTTGGCTTGTACAGTCTTGCATTTTCAAACGAGACAAAATGGCCTTTCATTGTTTCTTAAATGACCAGGATCACTGCCTGATGTGTATAGCAAATATGAAAATGAATTTTGGAGAGTCCATCTTCCTTAATTCAAATAGGAACGTCTTGAACTTTCCTCCTCAACACAAATAAAGAATGTCTTAATCTGTGTGTTTAGTAATCCTCTGTGACTACAAGCAGACTTCCTTTCTCTGACAACATACATAATTTCCTAATCAAACTGCTATCCATCTGTACCTCAGTACATTCCTGGCCATGATATTATTGACCTCCTTCATCTTATATTTACAATGTCCTTTCCAGACAAGCTATTCTTTTGATCTCAACTTCATTAATTAGAGTCCCCTAATATGTTTCATCCCTGAATGATACATCTACTTCCTAATAAATAAGAATCTAATTTATGTTTGATACAGTTCTTACAACTCTTAAATCTATAGGTGTATTGTAGTCAGAGTCAGAGCAGAGTAGATGAAACGTATTTTCTTGGACACTGTAATTTATGTGGCTGTCCACATTCCTGGGGGGTCATCTTTACAACATGATCAGTCTCCAACATTCACACTAAAATATTCTCTCAGCTTTAGCAACCTCAAGCCCCCAATTATGCCCTAAGGTCCCCGTATGTCTAAGGGCACAGTGCCTCATGTTAATAACACAAGGGCTTGAAACTCCTCTGACCCATTCACACCCAAGTAATTTTCCTGGCACTCGCTTCTTGGGAACATAATGAAGATAATCTGACAGCAAATTTGTCACTTCATTCATAGTTGAAGATGCTGAACCTAGTGATATAGCAGGTGGGGCATGCTTCACAGATTATTAACTTTTTAAAAATGATCTGTACTTATTAGAAATGCCTTACCTGGTGAATTCTACCAAACTTTAAAAAAGAATTAACATCAATTCTTCAAAAACTATTCAAATAAATAAATAAAGTAGAAATATTTCCCAATTCATTGTGTGGGGCCATAATTACTCTGATATCTAACAAGACAAGACATCACAAAAATGAAACAAAAAACCCTGCAGACCAATATTTTTTTATAAATATAGATTAGAAATTCTCAAAAAAATAAATAAAACCAAGAACTCAAAAATCAACCCCAGTACAATATGAAAAGTATTATACAATATTACACAGTGTGATTTATCTCCAGAATGAGAGATTGCTTAGGCATCTGCAAATCAATCACTATAATATACTATATAAGTAGAATAAGCACAAAAAACCCCACACGATCATCTCAAGAAATGAAGAAAAATCACTAAATAATGTAACATACTTTCAAGATAATCACACTAAAAAATCAGGAATAGAAAGGAACGCCCTCAACCTGATAATAAGCATTCACAATAACACACTAACTAACTAACCCACAGCTAACATGATACTTAACCATGTACAAGATCAAAAAGAAGAAAAAAATGTATGTCTTCTTGCCTTTTCTATTCAATGTTGTACCAGAGGTTATAGCAAAAGAAGGAAGCAAAAAAAAGTAATAAAAAGCATCCAGATAAAAGAAAAGATTAAAACTCTTTCCATTGAGGATATCACCTTGTATACAGAAAATACAAAAAGGAAAAAACCTACTAAAATTTTTAATAATTCTAATAAAGTACTAAAAGGTTAAAAGATACAAAATTAATAAAGAAAAATCAGGGTGCATGAGTGGCTCAGTTGGTTAAACATCTGACTTTGGCTCAGTTCATGATCTTGTGATTCATGAGTTCAAGCCCCATGGGTCTGTTTCAGATTCTGTGTCTTACTCTCTCTTTCAACCTCCCCCCATTCTCTCTCTCTCTCTCTCTCTCTCTCTCTCTCTCTCTCTCTCTCAAAAATAAACATTAAAAAAATTTAAAAAGAAAAATAAGAAAATCAATGATATTTATACACACTCATATATAATAATCTAAAAATTAAGATAAAACAATTTCATTTAAAATAGTATGTAATATGATAAAATATTTAGGAATAAACTTAACAAAAGAAGTACTAGGTTTTCACTATGAAACTACAAAGCATTGTTTTAAGATATCAATGGAGTTCTAAATAAATGATAAAACATTCCATGTTTATGGATTGGAAAATTTAATATTGTTAAGGCAGCAATCCATCCAAAATTGGTCCTCAGAATCCATGCAATCTCTATCAAAATCCCAGCTTTCATTTTGTAATAATTAACAAGCTGATCCTGAAATTCACCTGGAAATGCAAGGGAGCCTAAATAGTCAAAAAATTTTTGGATAAGAAAAAATTGGGGGGCTTGTGGGTGGCTCAGTCGGTTAAGTGTCCAACTTCAACTCAGGTCATGATCTCGTGGATCATGTGTTCGATGCTCACATTGGGCTCTGTGCTGAGCACTCAGAGCCTGGAGCTCTTTGCCCCTTCCCAACTCATGCTGTCTTTCTCTCTCTCTCTCTCTCACTCTCTCTCTCTCTCACACACACACAAAATAAATATATATTTTTTAAATTTGGATGACTCATACTTTCCTATTCCAAAATTTGCTTATTTAAATATAATAATAACTTACTATTATAGTAATGAAGATTGTGTGATCCTAGCATAAAGGTAGATAGGTAAAATTGAGAGTCCTAACTGACCCACCAAATGTATTGTCAAGACTATCCTTAAGGAGGATATGGTGGAAGAATAGTCTTTTCAAAAATAATGCTTGATAGCTGGGTATTTACATGAAAAAGAATAAAATTCAATTTCCTATCTAATACCATACACAAAATTAATTCAAAATGGATTAAATACCTAAATGCAAATTCTAAAATCAAAAACTCTTAGAAAAAAACATGAGTAAACATTTGTGACCTTTCATTAAGAAATGTCTTGCTTTTATTTCATTTTATTTATTTCAGAGAAAGAGAGAGGGTGAGTGAGGGAGGGGTTAGAGGGAGAGAGAGGGAATCTCAAGCGCAGAGAATGACATGGGGCTCTATCCCTCATCCCTGGGATCATGACCTGAGCCAAAATCAAAAGTCACAAGCTCAACCAACTGAGCCACCCAGAGGCCCCCATTAAGAAATGACCATGACACCAAAAGCACAAACAGTAAAAGAAAACAAATAGATAAATTGTAATTCATAAAATTGAAAAACTTTTGCATCTCAAAAAATAACATCAAGACAGTTCAAAGTCACTATGTAACTGTTTACCAAACCCTGTATATGTCTTTTCCTATATGCACATACCTATGGTAATTTATAAATTAGGCACAGGATGAGATTAACAACAATAACTAATAATAAAATAGAGCAATTACAATATATATTATATATAATATGTGAATATACTATGATATGATAAAAGTTAGTAAAGGTGGTCTCTCTCAAAATATCTCATTTTACTATACTCACCCTTCGTTTTCTTGTGACGATGTGAGATGATAAAATGCTCATGTGATGAGATGGAGTGAGGTGAATAACACACACATTACAATGCAGGGTTAAGCTTCTACTAACCTTCTAGCAATGTGTCAGGAGGATCATTATCTGCTTCCGGACCACAGCAGACTGAGGAAAGCACAGCAGTCTGCGGAAAGCAAAACCATGGATAAGAGGTGGCGGGGGGGGGGGGGGGGGGGGGGGGGGGGGGGGGGGGGGGGGGGGGGAGAGATACTCTACATAGAAAGAGAAAGTGGATTATTCAATATGTGGACCTGGAAGCAAGGAGAAATAGATAACGAGTGCTAATGGGTATGAGGTTTCTTTTTGGGGGATGGTAATGTTCTGTAATTAGCCTGTTATGATACTTTTTATAAACCTCTAAATATACTAAAAACCTCTGAGATTCACTTTATATATATTTGAATTTTATAGCATGTGAAGTATATCTTAACAAAGCTGTCAATTCAAGAAAAAAATTAGGGAATCCACTAATAATGCCTTAAAAACTGGAGATATTGATACATATTTAAAAATTCCAAAAATAATCACAATTCCTACAATAAAATTGCTCACATCCTAATTGAAAAACAAACAGGTATTGGAACTATTTGGACACTTGCACGGCACTGTGAGAGAGCTGTGAACAGGATGCATAGACACAAGTATCGGCCAGTAAGAGTGGCAGAGACAGTGAACAGATGGTTGGGGATTAAGTCTTGGAGGATGAGTTGTTATCAGCTAATGAAGAAAGCAAGCAGCAGGCTAGAAGCATGGTATAAGAATAAGAAATGGACAATTTCATAGAGAGGTATAGAGGATCATAAAGGTAATAGAATTTTATCCTGAGAATTAAGAAAATTCAGTGAGAAATCTGGATGAAAGGGGGATTACGTGAACATTAAATGTTCATTAAAAAAAAATCTCTTAATGGGGCACCTGGGTGACTCTGTCAGTTAAGCATCTGAGTCTTGATATCAGCTCGGCTCATGATGTCACCGTACCTGGGATCGAGCCCCATATTGGGCTTTGAGCTGAGCTTAGAACCTGTTTGGGATTCTCTCTCTCCCTCTGCCTCTGCTCCGAGCACCCCCCCCAAATAAATAAATAAACTTTTTAAAAATGTATGTATGGAGTATGATAACTGGTAAAAAACAAAACCCAACAAGCCAACAACAACAACAACAACATGATAGGAATCAGCATTAAAGATAGGAGAAGATCTAGAACTGAAACCTCCTCCTTTGAAACCCAGTCTTTATATTTTTGCTTTCTGTCAATGACTTTTAGTTAAGAGTGATTTTTCTTAATGTTGTTTCCTGTCCCCATTTTTTCCAACTCCAGAAAAATTTCAACTGAACAATTCCAATGAATAATTCAAAACACATATAATAATGTTACCATCTACAGTCTACTAAGAAATATTTATAAATGTTACATACACTTTACATTACACCCCTCACCAAATTATTTCTGTATGGGTGAGTTTAATGGTCCAATTTCATTGAACATAAACTGTTCCCTTGATTAAAATGACATTTAGTTAAACCTTCCTATCTTTGCCATAAATTTATGTAGCAATTTCTGACATTTTTCCATGGCTAAAGAGAAAATTTTAACCAGAGAATATATAGTCAATAAAGATGAAAATAAATCATTACATGTTAATGTGTCTGAAAAGGAATTTATGTCTGCTCCTTAATTGTTATCCTACTTCAAATTTTGTTCACTCATAATATTCAGATAATGCATTTATTTTTATGGTGACATGCTATAATTTACAAAATTATTAAATTATATGTTTAAAAAGGAAATGAACAGGGGCTGGTTTAAATTCTTTTAGGATAATTATAGAGTAAATTTCAAAAATGATTTCAATTGCCTACTTCTTCTATAGCTTGCTTATGATATAATCCTACTTGCCACAAAGAAAATATTTTTCAACAAAGATTGTTAACTGATGTTTTACATGAATTTATTTTAAGAAATATTTCACATCTTTAATATATATTTTATATATCAAGTCTTTCCTTACCTTTTTTACCTTTATCTTTCTTCATATCACTGCCAATCAAATCTAATTGAATTTGGAATTTATACTACATATAAAAAATATATTGGAAATGGGGGTACAATTTAAAAATAATTTCTTGAGTACTATATATACCATAATAACTCATTGAAAATACCAAGATTAAGGGACATAACTTGCCAATGTATTACACATACTTGATGGAAATATCTCCTTTAAACGTGAAAGTGAACAAAGATATTCTCAAGAAAACAAAGTCAAAGGCAACTGCGTGGCTCAGTCATTTAAGTGTTCAGACTCTTGATTTCATCTCAGGTCATGATCTCATGATTCATAAATTTGAGTTCCATGTTAGTGTGGAGCCTGCTTGGGACTCTCTCTCTCTCTCCCTCTCTGTCTCTGCCCCTCTTCCATTCGTGTATTTATGCTCTCTCTCTCTCAACATAACTAAAACTAAAAAAACAAGGTCAAAAAAACTTTCAGTCAGTAAATTGAACTACAAGAACATTGAATGCAGTTCATGACATTGAGAAACACTAATTCTGGCTTAGAATCCATAGCTATGCAATAAGAAAGTATTAGAATCTGCACATTAAGAAATCACAGATGAGTGAATACAGAAAACATAAAGCAAACATACTGGCATATCTTTTAATGTTTCTAACACATTTGGTTGAGATATTTTAAAGGGATAAATGAATTTCAATTGTTGCAAACTTCTTTTATTGTTTGGGATGAGATAAAAGTAGTAGTTTTGATGTCAGCAATAATTTAACATATTTTGAAATAATATGAGAAACCACTAATGAATGATTAAGATATTACCAAAATGCTAATAGAGATGGTCAAATAGAATACTAAAATCAACTTTATTAACAAAAAAGAATACATATTGTATTTGTCTTTCTCTAACTGAATGATTTTGTGAAGCATAATACCTTCTAGCTCCATTCACACTGTCACAAATGGCAAGATAGATTTCATTCTTCTTTATGACTAATATTCCACTGTGTATATATATATATAGTGTGTATATATATACACCATAACTTCTTTATCCATTCATCAGTAGATGGACATTTGGACTCACATTTGGACTCTTCCATAATGTGACTATTGTTGCTAATGCTTCTATAAACATCAAGGTGCATGTATCCCTTCTAATCCTTTAATATCCTGTCCTGTAATTTCTGGATCACAAGATAAAGACAAATACCAAATGATATAACTCGTATATGGACTTTAAGAAATGAAACAGATGAATGCAGGGAAAAAAATAAAGAAAGGCAAACCATAAAACAGACTTTTAAATAGAGAACTAAGTGTTGCTGGAAGGGAGGTGGAGGGGGATGGGCTCAATGGGTGATGGTCATTAACGAGGGCACTTGTGATGAGCACTGGGTGTTATATGAAGGTGATGCATCACTAAATTCTACTCCTGAAACCAATACTACACTGTATGTTAACTAACTGGAATATTAATAAAAACTTGAAACTACTGTGTGTGTGTGTGTGTGTGTGTGTGTGTGTGTGTGTGTAGGAAAGAAGGAATCAAGGAATGAAGGATAGATATGACAAATAGAAAACAAATAGTACGATGATAGACTTAAGCCCATCTGTATGAATAACATTAAACTTGAATGAGTTAAATGATCAAGTAAAAGGCAGAGATAGGATAGGATAAAGAGAAAGGAAGAGAGAAGAAAAACCTAACATCTTGCTCATAATAAACAACTTTAAAAAGATAGGTTGAAAGTTAAATAATTTTTTTAAAAATTTCATACAAAAACTAACCCAAGAGAAGGTAATATAACTACAAATTTACTCATAGATGAAATTTAATAAACAAAACAAAGAAAAAAGGGACAAGCAAAGAAACAGATTCAAGTATAGGGAACAAACTGGTGGTTCCCAGAGTACTGTAAATGGAGGAAATAGACGAAGGAAATTTAGAGTAGATTTATCATGATGAGTACTGAATAATTCATAGAATGGTTGAATCACTATATTGTGCACTTGAAACTGATATGACACTGTATGTTAATCACATTGGAATTAAAGAAAAGCCTCCTGATGCATTTTATAATATGAATGGATCCCCAAAGTATCCTGTTGAACAAAAGAAGAAAAACAGAATAAACCACATAGATTATTTATACTTTTATTTGAATTCAACTATAGGAAAGCATATCAAATATCTGATTATATTAATTAATATAAACATTTTAAGTTATACTAGGGGAAAAAAAGTTCTTTTCCCCAAAGCAACAATAACTCTAAGGTACCTAGAAATTTTTTACATGTTTCTGAACTTCCTGGAAAAAATTACAAAGCATTATTAAAAAATAAGACAAATCAAAAACATAAAGAAATCCTATGCATAAGTAGAAGTTACATGCTGATTGAATATATTCAGTATCTGAAAGATGATAAATCTTTTAAAAATTAATCTAGTTAAAATCAACACAATTTCAGTTAAAATGTTGTCACAGCTTTTCGTGAAATTCAAAATGGATGAGGAAAATTCCTTATCAGATATTAAGATTTATAATAAAAATTTAGGAATAAAGACTGTTCAATACTGCAGCTAGACTAATAGAAGAATATAACAAAAACATAAACAGATGTGATAACATATAATTTGATATATATAACAGAAATTATCTCACTAAACAGATGGTAAATAGACTATTCCACACCAAAATGGGAATAGCAAATATAACTTTTAAAAGATATTACAAGAATATCATCTAATTATATTAAAAGTGCTAATTTGCCTTCTTATAACATAGACATAAATATGAACAAAAAATAATACCACAATGCAAATGATCACAAAGATCAACTATCCAAAATATTTCTTTAAGAAAGAAAAAGGTATTGATGAATCAGCCCAAGAACACGAAAAGTAAATTATAAAAGAGAAAGCCTAATTAGTCAATAAACAAGAAAATTTGCTCATTTTTAGTCATATGTGAAAGCAAATTAAAAGAACACAAATAATATTGCACACATAAGATTAATCAATATTAAATATTTTTACACTATTCAATGCAGCTAAAGATGTGGAAGATAAGACATTTCATTCACTTGGGTAATGATTTTAATAATGAACAAATTTGGGAATAATCTGTTTCAAGTGGAAAAACTATGGAATCTTATCCATGGGATGTGCTATTTTAGATGTGCCTGACTGACACCAGACATCAAAGACTCAGGGGAATAACAGGTGAGAGCTTTATGGAGAAAAAAATAAAGAAAAACCCAAAGAAACATTACAGGAGTGACTACTTCTCCACCAGGAATCCTTGATGTTGATGCCCTTCTACTATGTGGAGACTCTTATGTGGAAAATTATATATATTAAAATAATTTTTATAACCTTGGACATGTAACTTCCTTTCATTGCAAAATAGAGGTGAAACAGTGGTACCTGACTGAAGTCCTTTCTAGAGGGAACATGTGCTGTAGACCACAGTCAATAGAGGAGTTTGTGGACATGGAGAATTAGAATTATATATTAACTGGAGCTTTCAGACTGGAGGTGAAGAAACAATCTGGCAAGCAGTTGGCTTGAAGGGTTTTTCCATCTGTGTATATCTGAGCTTTACATATTCTGAGAAAGTGACTCAGAGTAAGCCACAGCGCAGAAGCGATATCCAAATATGACCTTCCCATGTTGCTTTGACAAGAGATGTTAAGCTTCATCTGTTTTACACATTAGACTGCAGCGTCCTATCTTATTTTAACACAGGACTGCTATGCAAACAACTTGGATAACCACCTGTTCGTATGTATATAATGTCAAAAAGAAGACAGTTTGTCTTAGGCTGGAATTAGAGATACGGTCTCCCGATTTTCAGCCCTACCTTTATTATAGAAACATCAGCGAGCACTGGTAGAGTGGAATGAGCCACTGGGCCTTATATGCATCCCTGCCCTGTATGTATTTATTTGATTACGAAAATGTGGACGTAGGTAGAAAGTGCTTAGGCGGAAATACAGATCCGGTTGAGGCTTACGGACTGATCCTGTGTATTACTTGGGACTAAAAACTTCAGTTATAGAGGAAATTTTGAAGAACATTTGGCTGAAATGAAGCCAAACAAAATGCGTTCTTTATTTTTACTTCATGGATTTCAACCTGGAACTCTCAGAGTGCTATGGAGCTCACAGTAATGCACTCTCATCGTTGACCTCTCCCGACTTTGGTCAGAGGGCTGGATCTTCCAGTTCTCAAACTTGCCACTCTGAGTCTTCCTTTCTTCCCCAAGCCTCTGTGCTGCCTCACACCCTTTTGCTAGTTTTCTCTCTCCATGACATTACCTCCTATCTACTCTTCAAGCTATAGCTTTAAGGTTTTCCTTCTAGAACACCCTACCCTGTCTTATTTAGACATACCTCTATTTTGCTCCAGTAGCACTATGTGCATTACTTTTTCATGTCACTTACCATACTGTAAAATAAATATTTATGAACATTTTTTTCTATTAGGCAGAGTTGATTAAGCGAAATTCTCCACACCAGATGCTATCTTGTGTGCAAGTTGAAAAAAAATTAATGAATATATGCAAAGGAGGTAAAAATACTACATGGATGATAAAATGAGTGAGAAATAAATAGAACTGCTATTTATATAGTGATAAAACTATACAGGGCATTGCCTAATTTTAAAGCAAAGTGTAGGATCAGTTTTAAGATATTTTTAGAAGGGTGATCAAATAATAGACTTGAAAACATATGTTTATATCAGACAACTTTGCTATTATTTGAAATAATTACTCAATATATACTTTATCAAACTATCAATATCATATAAGGAAATTCTGTAGATATGAATCCATCTGAAAATATGCATGAATTATGAAGACCTATTGAATCCAAATATGTGGAAATGGCCTCCCCCAGCTCAAATGAATCACTAACCATTTTATTTTTTACTAATGAATGGCATACAATTAACAATTGAGGGGTGCCTGGTTGGCTCAGTTGTTAAATGGCCCACTTTGGCTTAGGTCATGATCTCACGGTTCCTGGGTTCCAGCCCTACGTTGGGTTCTGTGCTGACAGCTCAGAGCCTGGAGCCTGTTTCAGATTCTGTGTTTCCCTCTCTTTCTGCCCCTCCCCCACTATGCTCTGTCTCTCTTTGTCTCAAAATAAACTATAAAAAATTTTTTTAAAAAAGAATAGAACATTTAGTACAAATCAAGGAAGAGATTACACAAAGTTATTTTCATCATAACAATAGTAAAAGATGCTGTGGTCTGTACTGGCATCTTACGCTGCCTCCCTACCTCCAGTGTTTCTCTCCTCTAGACTCTTGTGAACATTTTTCTTGGAATAAACATATGTGACAGAAAGCACCTATAGGCCCACTTCAACCCATCAAAAGAACCTTGTCCTTTTCCTTTCTCTTAGAATGTGTACTTTTTGACCATTATTTGCAAAGATTAAGTACTTAAACAACATTACTGTCTAAGCGCATCTTGTCTTGAGCTTTTTTGTAGACTGGGTGAATGTAATTCTCAGGCAAGATTCAATTATTTATATTTCTCTCTCAAACACTGAAAAAGCCCTCGGGTGTATTTTTGTGTATCTCGCTGTACAGTTAACTTCGCTATAGTTATGGTTTATTCTAAAGCAATGTTTAATAGGATGATCAGGTCACTTCACATTCAGAAATATATAATTATTTTCTATGGGTGACTGGTCACAAATTCAATAGAATTTACATGAATGCTTTGCACAAATCTCCACGGAGAAGGGTCGTGAACTATCAGTTGCTCAGAAGAGGTACATCTAGTTGGTCATGCCCCACTGCACAGATTCTCCTTTTTCATCAAAGCCAATAATTCTCTTGGTGGAACCTTGGATTTGAGTTTGCACATATTTAGGCAATAATTGTTTGGATAACAGAATTATGCAAAGAGATAAACAGTTTCTGAATCAATCAACACCTAGATTGCTTGTCTAGTTGTTGATTAATTTTTAAGTCATTTTTTCCTATTGTCAAAAGAAAAATATAAAAAGATTATAATTATTCTGATAATGCTCCCAGGACAAATTTACTCTTGTGTCAGTGATTTATAGAAATCAAATATGTTTGAGAGACATAACTGCCCCTTGTTCATTTTGTAATTTTTCATGTTTCCTACCTAGCAACCTGAGCACATCATAGGTATTTCAAAAATCCATTCAATTTTCTACCCCTTTGGAAAATACACATTTAGGATAATGGAAGGGACACCTCGGTGGCTCATCTGACTCTTGGCTTCAGCTCAGGTCATGATCTCATGGTTTGTGAGATCAAGCCCCGCACGGGTCTCAGTGCTGATAACATGGAGTCTTCTTGAGATTCACTCTCACTCTCTGCCTCTCCATCCACCTCTCTCTCTCTCTCTCTCTCTCTCTCTCTCTCTCTCTCTCTCTCTCTTTCTCTCAAAATAAACTTAAAAAAAATAAATGTGAAAGCAACTTGGAGATAATTTGTGACATCTAAAATATTTGTATTAACTAGGTGAATAGGATGAGAATGCACAGATACCTAATGAATATTAAATGCTTAATTTCCCACAGTTATATAGAACCTTTATAAGTCATGGCAATGCATGGAGAATATATAATCACAGACATAAAATAGACATATATCTTTCAGATAGCTATTTTTAAACTTCTCCCACCCATATAGCAATGTGAGTTCAATAAACTCTGAGCATACTGCCAGGGAGTGCCAGTAAGGAGAGCAGAGAGAGAAATCTAGAAACATTGCTTTTTCAAATAAGCAACATTTCTCTATGATCAAAGTTTTAAGATGGGTGAAATCTTTTACAACATGATGTCTATAACAGTCTAATATGCCAGTGTTTACTGGAGGTAAACTGACAGGAAGAAAGGTATATATGAAGCAGAATATTTAAAACTTATTTGATTTTGGCATTTCGTTTTTAATGAACACTTCATTGGAATAGTAGTGTTCTATGTAACACATTTTGGGGATACATTTATTCAATGGCATATATCACTTTATGACTATGTCTAGTTGTGGATGTGCAAAGAATCAGAACGACAGTTAAATAAGGAACAATGAAAATCATGCCCAGTGATTGGTTGAGTATAGGAGACCTTCTCATGCCTACATCCAGAAACAGAAAATAGCCAATGATGAAAGTGAATAAGAGAATAAGAAAAGGCATGGAATTAGACATAAGCTTGATGGAAAATAAATGGAGCCCAAAGGAATTATGTATTCCAGATTGACAGTTAAAGGTATGACGAACAGTACAATGAACGCAGACAAATGTAGGTTAGAATCTAGGCTTCACAACTAGTTTGGCAAGTAAAATAAAATCCCTGACCTCCATTTCCTTGTGGATAAAATGGTAGTATTATATCACAAAGATTAGTTACAATCATAAAACCACAACTTGACACATGGCAGTTGGTCAACAACAACAAAAAATTGTTATCATAGGTATTAAGGTATAGTATTAAAAGGTAATGATTACTGGGTGCCTGCATGGCTCAGTTGGTTAAGGGTCCAACTTCAGCTCAGGTCATGATCTCTTACTTTGTGAGTTTGAGCTTGGTATCCAGCATCTGGCTCTCTGCTGTTAGCACACAGCCCACTTCTGATCTTCTGTGTGCCTTTCCCCCACTCATTCATTTTCTCTCTTTCAAAATATTTTTTTAAAAAGAGACAATGTGAGACAATACTTTTATTTTTTCATTTTTATTTTTAAAGTTTATTTATTTTAAGAGAGGAAGAGTGTAGGAAGGGCAGAGAGAGAAGGAGAAAGAGAATCCCAAGCAGGCTCCACTCTGGTCAGTCCAGGAAGGCTCAAACTTGCTGTTAGACCATGATCTAGGCTGAAATCAAGAATTGAACACTTAATCAACTAAGCCACCCAGCAGCCCATAATGATTATTTTCTGACTTCTTTATATTCTTAAAACTATAACTACATACCTAACATAATTTTATAATCTTACATGTATTTGAAATTTTAACAGAACTATTTGAGAAAATGTGACTAGTCTTTGGAAATACATTCCTATAACTGGAAATGAATCTGATGCTAGAGCAGAATATTTATGGGAAAAAGAAAGTAAGAGCAAAAGGGAAAGGTAGATAAGTGGGTCCCCAACTTCTGTAAACATGACATTCTTTTCTGGCTACTAAAACTATGTATGTAATAGAAGGGAAACACAGTAACAAACCACAAATATAGTTAAATGTGATTTTATTAAAGGCCTAAGATATTTCAATTTTGTCTGCTCTCACATTTACCAATAAACTTACAGTGTTTTAGTGATGGTCTTCAATTAGAAGTGTACAAACACATCATGATTTTTAACATATGGATACTCAAAAGCAAGAAAATAATAGGAATGACAGTATCATATGGACACAGATTAAGGCTTTCAAGAATGTCTATATTACATTATATATTTTTTTAATTTTCTCTATTGCTCTTTTCCTTACTTAAAACTCAGCTCTCTGATAACTAAATGCATTTTTATACATTTAAAGTCGGAAGTTTCCCTATTAATTTGCTTTTCCTATATCCCACAATTGTTAGTAGTGTTTTTATTGCTATTAAGTTCAAAATATTTAAATTCCCCATTAAATTTTCTTTGACTTATGAATCATTTAGAAGTACTTAATATTAAAAATACTTATATAATACATTTTGGATATGTTTTTAGTTGTTGCTCCCAAATTTTGTTGTGTTTTGATGATACTGATCCTTTGGTTTTGTTGAGGTTTCCTTTATGGTAAAGTATGTGACTAACTAGTTTTAAGAATGTTTTAATGTTTATTTTTGAGAGAGAGACAGAGACAGAGAGACAGAGACAGAGACAGAGAACATGAGTGGTGATAGGGGCAGAGAAAGAGGGAGACACAGAATCTGAAGCAGATCCAAGCTCTGAGCTGTCAGCACAGAGCCCCACACAGGGCTCAAACTCACAAACCACAAGATCATAACCTGAGCTGAAGTTGGATGCTCAGCTGACTGAGCCACCCAGGCGCCCCATAACCAACTATTTTTAAGTGTCCCTTGAGTGCTTGAAGCCTGAAAGGTATACTGGGTGGCCCACTTGGGAGGGGCCATAGGACTGAGACTCACCTACTATTTCTGTTGAGAAACACAGGTTTATAAAGTCTCTTTCTCTTTCCAATAACACTGTAATAAAATACCAATAACTGAAAAAAGGAGTGTCTATTTTATCTGGATAATTAATATTTCAGGACAATAACTCCTGGAGATCTGCTATGCCCTCCTACGCCCTGTAATGTTTATTCTCTGGGATGATTTGTGCATCTCTACTTTTACCTTTCTCTTACTATTTCATTATAGAGGCTTAAATTCAATAGGCAGAAATGGACATATTCAGAAGCCAAAGCTTTTTTGTTAATTAGAGGTAATTAACAAACAGATTATTCATTTTGCTTAAGGTATCATTTTCCTTTGTAAAATTCTTGAGCTTCAAAGGAGACTATTACCTGTTTGTCCTTGTTTTTTATGCATAAAGATTTTTATTAAAACATGGTCAGAAAGTCAAAGCACTGCTTAAAACTCTGCATGATTTCTTAGTATATAAAATATAAAGTCCTTTTCATGGCCTACGAGTGCACGCCAAGCTGACCCCTAACATTTTCTTTTCCTGTTTTCCTCTTTCCTGTGCTCTAGCTGTATTACCCATTTTTGTTGAGGTCCATTTTGTTCAAAATAATTTTCCTTAAATCAATAACACATCTATTCCCATTCTGTTGTCCACAGTGTCCTGTATTTAAACTTCCTAAGATTGATCACAGTGCATAATTATTTCTGAGATTTGAACAATGACTGCATTCCACTAAAATATTAAGACCCACAAGTTTAGAGTGAATAAATATGCTCTAATAATTTTGCAATAATTTAACCAAATCTAGTATACCTTCAAAGACTGTAGAAATTTTCCAAAATTGAAAAAAGATTGTCAAAGTAAAGACAAAGGTATTTTACTTGCCATTTTAAAATAATTCATAAGTTGAACATAATGCTTTGCAGTTTTCAAATTTCTTGGTCTTTTTGCCTTCTCTATTTGAGATTCTGATTTCATTAAAACTGAGCAAAAATTCCAGAATCACCCTATTTCATTTTGACACCTAGAAATGAAAAGAAACCATCAAGGAGGCCTTCTTAAAAGTACTAAGGATCTGACCTTTGGTTCTAAAAAATTTAAAAAAAAAAACAGTTTCACTTTCATCTCAAGGTCTTGACAGAAATTTTCTCCACCTGTCATTTATCTCTTTCTCTTAAGTAAATTAAGTTATTACTGTGACTGCTGAGGACTGTCATCCCTTCTTCTTTATAAGCATATATCAGATCAAGATTTTTCAAACTGGTTTTGTGTGACCTTATAGGTAGATGACAAATTTGAAGAAGTCCTTGGACAGCGGGCACAGCATTCTGCTTGCTAATGAGTTCATAGGAGATATTGGTAGTGGCTCTCTTGCTTTAAAATATATTGTTTCTAACCATTCTTTTAGCTGGCTTTACAAAATATTTTAAAAGTGTAAAGATAGGTAAAACTTACATATTATCACACCAGAATATTATTGTATTTTATTTGACCATTTACAATGAATAGTAAAGCTTTCATTCAACATTAAAAAAGCATTTCTGTGAATAAAAGTTAAGCTATTAAAGTGCAAAGTGAAATCTAAGGAAAATCTCTTTATGTCTTCAACCATCTACACATACACACCCACACAGCAAGTGAGTTCTATATAGTTTCATATATATGTTTATATATATATATAACTATATATACATATATATTTGTTATCTAATTAATAAGTTCATATGTGCAACATTTAATATATATGTGTATATATACACACACATACATACACACACATACATGATCAACTTTTTGCTTAGGATATTTAGAAGTTACTGAAAAAAGAGTAATGTGTCAATTCTTTGTCTGAGAGTAGATTATGAAGGAAATAACAGGAAAAAGGGAGGATGGGAAGCCAGCATAAACTGAAGAAAGAGGCCACTAATGACAAAGGAGGTAACTAAAAGTATTTCTCTACATATTTGATACTGTCTTTGGATTATAGCCACTTGAGTATGAAATGGTGTCTCACTTTGGTTTTACTTTTTATTTCCTTAATAAACAAAGACTATTTCTTAACTAATTGTATAGTCAGTCTTCTACAATGGAATGTAAGCTCTTTGAGAACTGAACCATGATTGTGTTGTTCTGGGAGGGTGGCTATTATTTTGAGGGCACTAAATAGTCATTCATGATTAAATGATTCTATATAATATACAGGCATAAAAGTTCTTTATATGAGTAATATTGAATTCCCTGAATATTGTCTATGTTCTATTCAGTGAATTAAAAGTATGTACATAAAATATGTGCATGCTGATTTTATTTATAATTTGAAAAATTACATATCTAAATGAAAAGGTTAATGATTATACTTATCCCCATCACACATTCTGTTGAATTCCTTTACAGGACAGTAAACTTTGACTATCTGTAAGCCCCTCTCTTCCTATATGTATCCTCCAAAGCAATAGGATTGTGCAATCATGCAAGAGCCTTTGGACTTTAGTCTATTTCCGCAAGTCCACCATTACCAGATTCTTCATTCAGGTTTCATTTGACATTGTTCCCTTATCTCTCACCATCCCAGTTTGTCACCTAAAACCTCATCTTACATTATCAAAGAATTATTTATGGAAATAATACTCAAAAGAGCATATTAGGACTAATAATAAAATAATAACTACAGTTTAGAAAATGTACTGTATTCAGTATAACTATGGGAAATATTTTAGGTACATATGTGATACATTTTACAATTACAAGTACTTGGATCTACCATTATCCCTGTTTTGCTTTAAATTTTTTTTAATGTTTATTTTTCAGAGAGAGGCAGAGTGCAAGCAAGGGAGGGTCAGAGAGGGAGACACAGAATCTGAAGCAGCCTCCAGGCTCTGAGCTGTCAGCACAGAGCCCGATGCAGGGCTTGAACTCACGAAGGGTGAGATCATGACCCGAGCCGAGGTCAGACACTTAACCGACTGAACCACCCAGACACCCCACATTATCCTGTTCACAAATGAGAACAGAGAGGTACAGAAAAGCAAGAAAATCATATGACATCTAACAATAAGTGAATGAATTTCAATTTTTATTCAAGTGTGTCTGACTCCAAGGCTCTTGTTCTCTTGACCTGAACACTGGGCTCATATTCTGATATTCTGAACTTTTATGATTTCAGGATATAGACCTCTGTTGGGCTAAGGTAACACAGCCTCTTTATCTTTGCCAGATAATCAGATTGCTATTTCTCGGCCCTGTTTCCAAAATCTGCAAAGATAAAACATGTTACTAGGAAAACCAATTTTAGAGCAGGTTGGTTAATGGCAAAACTACAACAAATCTGACCCTTTCTTAATCTGTGACCAGTAGACAGGTATCTCTAACATATAAGAAAATTGATTCTTGAAGAAGCCAGTAACAGAGAATCTTATCGTGAGAGATAGGTAAATTTCCCTTTTTTCCAACTGTCTGAGTTACCTGATTCAAAAATGTCCTGTTCACAAACTCAAATCTGGAGCCTAATTAGGCCAGGAGATACTCCGTGACCTTAGCCTGAGGCATCTTGGTTGCCTTCTTCCCATTTGGGGACATGGCTTTGTTCCCAAAGAAGGCAATACACATATTTCTTCCTGGCTCCAGGCAACCAAAGACATGACTTGGAAATAACAAATCTAAGCCCCTTATGCTTCTTTTGCTAGCAAAGTCTCTCTCATCTCTGGGGGAAAGTACAGTGGGACATCACAGGATAGGGGAGACTTCAACTCTTTGCCCATCTCTGCAAGTCTGTAACTCAAGGCGGCCTTTTCCGCACTCTTGAGGTCCAGCTACATTCTGGTCTCTAAGCCTCAATTACTTTAAGGATATTAACATGGAAAGCATGTGTAAAGCAGGCAAACATCTAAGAGATCTCAGAAATCCTCAGAGACTCTTGGTGAGAGGCACAAGAAAATTGAGTTCTTTTAAGGGGATTCAAGATCACTGCAGAGTCAAGCACTCATAGAAAGAGAAGACAGTGTCCAGCCCTTTGGCTTCTAAAATCAGTACCTGTTTCTCACAACACTTGAACTATGAGAGTTGGGACAATAATGTTAAGATTAAGCAACCAATTACGTGTATTTTCATGTACACCTGAGTTTCACATGCGTAGCAGCTTTTATTTTTTTTGTGTATGTATTTTATTTTGAGAGGAAGACAGATGGTGAGCAGGGAGAAGGGCAGAGAGAGAGGGAGACATAGAATCCGAAGCAGGCTCCAGGCTCTGAGCTGTCAGTACAGAGCTCGATGTGGGGCTCAAACCCATGAGCGGTGAGATCATGACCTGAGCCGAAGTCGGACGCTTAACCAACTGAGCCACCCAGGCGCCCTGGAGAGCAGCTTTTAAAAGAAGGTGACTCCCCTATTCAATGACAGTTGGAATTTCCAGGAAATCTGCTTTAATTCTGAAATCTTAAGAAATATTTAGACTAACTATTCTCAAACATAATTGCCTTGAGTAGCTATACATTTCTATAGGCCACTAATTCTATTTTCTTCCTGGATGTAGAAACCTCTATGGAAGCCAGTGCCTCAATAATACTTTTCAAGGACATCTCTGAGCTGGGATAAGCATTCTAATCAGTGGCTAGAGCCACCGCCTGGGCTGAAATCAGATTTCTAGATAGGCTTCGATTTTCCACTTAGGAGGGACTCACCGATTACCCAGCAATGGTGGGCTGCTCCTCTGCGGTGGCCTCAGCTCTCAGGCTTCTCTTTGCTTCTCTACAACTTTTTCTAGCCGTTAGCATTACTCATTCACTACCATTTAATGTCCTTTGTATGTATTATCTGAAGAGAAAGAAAACGCATCGTTTACTTTGTTTTTCTCATCCATGGGAATGCCATTTGGACAGAGTGCTCTCTCTTTTCTCCCCTCAGGACATTAGCAGAGGCCAATCCGGCTCAGGTCAGCACACCAGACCCAGGAGCCTTCCATCAAGAGGTCCTAAAGGCCTGACCATCACCCCGTGTTTCAGTCCGGTGCAGCTCAGCTCTGTCCTGACAACCCTACCTCTCCTCTCGAGGGGTCTGTGCTCCTTTCTCCCAGAACTCCCAGCCCTTCTTTTCTCTTTTCTTTGTGCTCTGAACCTTCCTTCTCCTCTGTTTGACCATTAGTTGTCTCGGTGGATTGTTATTCTTGCTGTTCCCTTAAGACATAGTGATTCCTTTACCCAAACATCACTATTCTAATTTCTTTTTAAGTTAATACCTTTTCCCTTATTATTTACTTATGTCCAGGTGCCCCCAGAATAGAGAGATTAGAAACTGCTTTCTCAAGACAGGACCCGGAGAACAAATGGGGGGGAAAGCTTCAGCTGATACACACTTAAAAGAAATTCTGAGGTTAAATTTCGGATCATCCTCAGCTTCTAAATAATAATGACTACAAAAGTGGTGAGATTGTATATACAACGTATCAAGTTCCTCTATTTTATTTTACTCTTTAAGTTTGATCTTCATGCTACACTTTGGTTTTTTTGGTGGAATATTTTTCATTATTTAATCTAACCGGCAACTAGAGTGACTTGCCCTTGGCCCCATAGCCATTATATCTATAAGAAGTGTCAGGGGCACCTGGGTGACTCAGTCGGTTGGGCGTCCGACTTCGGCTCAGGTCATGATCTCACATTCGTGGGTCTGTGCTGACAGCTCAGAGCCCGGAGCCTGCTTCTGATTCTGTGTCTCCCTCTCTCTCTGCCCCTTCCCTGCTCATGCTCTGTCTCTCTCTGTATCAAAAATAAAACATTAAAAAAAAAAAAGCACCCATGCTGAAAGATGGTTTGGGAAGCAAGGGGGGGTGCTCTACATTCAATTCTTGAGTGACATTTCACTCTGTGTGTATCCCAGCATGCTCTACGATACCCAGATCTTATCTTAAGAATTTGCCTATCCAGAGTCCCATTTGAAATCAGAGGCATATTTTATCTCCTATGATCTATAGGCCATCTGATTCTCTTTGTCAAGTTTTCTAGTATTCTTCTCTCTCCACCTTCATTTTTTAAATATCTTCTGCTTAATAGCATGCCCCTTTTGCACTCATGGTGCGAGTGAAGAGTAGGAAATAGTAAAACCTGGTTTCATGATAACCTTGAGGAGTTCTGGAAAATGTTTCTTCCTTAGGTTAAACTACGCTGGCCTCAGTAATTCACAAGGCAACTCCAGTATCCTAGGAAACCAGAGAACAGCAAGCTGTGAGTTTCACTTGGCCGCTGAAGGCAGAGCAGAGCCTCTATTGGAAGCAGTGAGTTTGCTGAGCCCAGTTCAAAGCTGTCTGAATCCTCAAGCTCTTGCCTTGTTTCCTAATGACAGCCACCTTCTCTTCTCCTCCCTGTAGGCTCCTCTTGCAAATGGAGATGGGGATGGTGACAGGGACATGAACCATCTGAAGTAAATCTTCTTGCTTTCTTCAAACCTCTGAGCTGAAAGTAGCAGATGATGTGCTGTAGGGAGGACGTTTCCATCTATGCCCTTTGCTCGATGTCATCCTTTTCCATCTAGGCCTCATTTGGGGGCTCCTCAAGCAGCCAGCAAGGAGGGAACTGCCCCTCAGGACACCAGGAAGCTGTCTTCTTAGGTATTAAATCCTCCCTCTAACTCCTCTGGGTGGGACTGTGTGTAATAAATATATTTTGTAAACAACTGCTCCCTTTAATGGTTAGATGGAGGAAAGATATGGGTATCATAGGAGATAAAAAGAAGAAATCAGTCCTCGTCACAATTATGGTGTTTTTTGATCAGGTTACCTCCAGGAGCTAGAGTGTGGGAATCATCTCGTAGCCAGGTTAACTGAGAAGAAAAGATGGAGAACAAATTTTATGTTTTCACACACACACACACACACACACACACACACACACACACACACAAGTATTGAATAGTTAGAAATTATGTGCTAGAGACGCCATATGCAGACTTCAGCTTTGGTGAAAGCCTAGAATTGGCAGGGAAGAGACACGTTTTCTTCTTTTGCTCTGTCTTTATTCCCAGCCATCACTGGTAGGAACCAAAGCACAGAGAGCCTTGTTGGCCAAACCACTCCTTTAGACTGGGTCAGAGACAGTATGGCTTCTCATGAAAGCAGCTTTTGCCCATGGAGCTCTGATGTGTGCTCCATTCTACCCTCTCCTGACCTGTTCAACTCCCAGAAAGGCAGTTATTTGTGCCTCTGACAGTTAACTACTTGGTCATCTCCTCTTCCAAAAACCAAGTGCCCTAGCTCCACTGTCTGCCCCCCAACCCCCCGCCAAATCAATGTCTTTCTTTTGCCATTCCCCCTATGCCATCACATTCCCATCTAATAGAGAGACTCATCAGGATGAGTTTTTTTCCTCTGAGAAAATAGCCTCATGATCGTGATATGATCCAAAACCAGAATAAAATATATACCCTATATATTTGCACCTACCTACAATTTATCCCCCGTGATACATAATTTCAGGTTTTATCATATTGGCTTTTATTAAAGAGAATTTTTCTTCATATCTAGGTTTGCCCCTGCCCAGTCTTTTAAAAGTCAAGAAATTCTAATCTCACTTTAGGCAATACTTTCCTGAGCTGCATTTTCCTCTTTCTTAAGATTAGATGATTTCTTGTGCTACTTTCCACTTTCCAGATCATCACAGATGAGTAAAGGTGAAAACGAAAATAAACCCACATAGTAAAGACAGCAGCCTTCACTCAGGTAGATACCTCACAAAAATTATGGTGGGCATGAGGCTCCTAACAAGGAATACAGTGGTTATTTGCAGGTTCTGTTTCCCTATGCGTAACTGATCTCCCGTGAAAGGAAAATGATAATGTTAGCCTTTCTCCACTTAAGTGGCTTGGTTTTCTGTACTCTCTTCCTCCTCTTTGAAAGCATATCTCAATCTGCCTCCATCTCTGCTCAAGAAAGGATGCCCCAAAACTCACTTCCAGACCAGCAGGAAGCTTCTCTGATATCATCAACTTTCAGATGCTTCTCCATTCAAAAGCATTTCGCTGAAGGTGGCTTTTTAAGGCAGGGTGCACTGATCCTGTAGCTAATTTGTTCACGGTGCTTAGATAGGTGGATGACCACAGTTCTTTTCCCAATCCTCTAAGACATCATGGGTGTCCCAATTTCTAATCATCCTTTACTCTAGATGGCAGTTTGGGTTGGTGTTGGAATATTGCCAAGGGTTCTGGAGCTTTCCTTACTTCAGTTACTCCTCAGGATTCTGCCATCCCAGATTAAGTTTACATAAACCAACCAACTGCCTTCTTAAAGATAATTTCTTAAAGGAAATGCTCCTATGAGCTTACTCTTAATCACATGCTTAACTACATCTGAATTTGGACATGCATGAATTTTTAAACTTAAGGAGAAACTATTCTCTTGGTAAGAAATATCCCAAACCTTTCTATCCTCCTGCATGTCACTTTAGGAAACAACCCCTCACTAAATAATATAACTTTCCCAGTCACCAAAATGAAATGTGACACAGTTTTTTTTCCACTTATATAATTATAGTAATACAAGAACTTATTTTTGCAAACACTACAATACTATTGTACCAACACTATGTAGAAAAAATTATTAAAATCCCAACATATTCACAAGCCATTCTTGTTATTTATTATCTCTTCCCACATTTATCCTAAAAAGGAGATATTTGTGTAAATTTTTAAAGGCTTTATTTTTTCATGTTATGCCTTCATGTCATGACAATATTCTAAATTTCAATGATTTTAGTGAAAAGTATTTTTTAATTTTTTAATTTATTTTTGAGAGACAGAGAGAGACAGCGCAAGCAGGGGAGGGTCAGAGAGAGAGGGAAACACTGAATCGGAAGCAGGCTCCAGGCTCTGAGCTAGCTGTCAGCACAGAGCCCAACGCAGGGCTCGAACTCATGAACCATGAGATCATGACCCGAGCCGAAGCTGGACGCTTAACCGACTGAGCAACCCAGGCACCCTTAAAAGTACTTTTTAATATGAGAAACATTATGATGTTTATATTCCATGTTAGTTTTCTTTCCCTCACTATATTTTTCAGCTCAATTCTTAGAAACTACATCATGAGAGTTTGAATATTTTAATAACCCCAAAATATCTCACCCTCCCCTCTAAACATTTACTATAGCTCTCATAGCTGATGAGATCAAGCCCCGCATCGGGCTCAGTGCTGAGAATGGAGCCTGCTTAAGGTTCTCTCTCTCCCTTTCTCTCTTCTTCCTTCTCTTTCTCTAATAAAAGATAGAGAGTATAGGTATAACAATTCCCATTGTATAGTGCAGTGAGAAGGAAAATTAGTGAGGTTTCCCAGCGTAAGATGGGTAAAATTATTTTTCTTATTTTTTAACTAGTAATAAAATTTAATTTTAATTTTTTGTTTCAAAAATTTTATTTAAATTCTAGTGAGTTAACATATAGGGTAATAATTGGTTTCAGGAGTAGAACTTAGTGATTCATCACTACATACAACACCCAGTGCTCCTCACAACAGATGTCTTCCTTAATGCCCATCATCCATTTAGCCAATCCCCTGCCCACCTCCCCTCCATCAACCCTAAGCTTGTTCTCTGTAGTTAAGGGACTCTGCTGGTTTGCTTGCCTCTCATGTTTCTTCTCGTCCCCTACATTCATCTGGTTTTCTTCCTAATTTCCACATGAGTGAAATCATGTATTTGTCTTTCTCTCACTGACTTATTTCACTTTACTCTCTAGCTCCATCCACATCATCGCAAATGGCAACATTTCATTCTTCTTGATAGCTGAATAATACTCCATTAAATATATACCACATCTTCTTTATCCATTCATAAGTCAATAAGCATTCTGGCTCTTTCTGTAATTTGGCTATTGTCGATAGTGCTGCTATAAACAGCACGGTGCATGTGCCCCTTCAAATCAGTATTTTTGTGTCCTTTGCATAAATACCTAGTAATTCAATTGCTGGATCACAGGGTAATTCTATTGTTAACTTTTTAAGGAACATCCATACTGTTTTCTAGAGTGGCTACACTGGTTTGCATTCTCACCAACAGTGTAAGAAGGCTCCCATTTCTCCACATTCTTGCCAACATACAACATTTCTGAAGTTGTTAATTTTAGCCATTCTATCAGGTGTGAGGTGGTATCTCACCGTGCTTTTGATTTGTAGATACTCTTTGTATCTGATATGTCATTTGCAAATATCTTCTCCAATTCCTTAGGTTGCCTTTTAGTGTAGCTGGTTGTTTCCTTTGCTGTGCAGAAGCTTTCTATCTTGATGAGGTCCCAATAGCTCATTTTTGCTTTTGTTTCCCTGGGTAAAATTATTTTTCAAATCCCCAGGTTAAAGCTCCAACATGTTCTAAAGCAGAGCATGTGACTATTTAATCGAACTTTCCACTTGTTGATTTAACTTACAAAATCAGCAATTCCCAAACAAATATCTAAGTGACACTCTAAAAACACAATCCTCTCCCTGTAACTTACTTTTGGTCTAAAAAAGAAAGCAAAACTTGAAAAATAAGTTTTTAATAATAAAAACTATATTCTCTTGTGGGAACCACTGAACAACTTCACAACTTTATTTCATAAAACATGTGAAAATAAGAGAACATGAATCTAAAAATGAATCTGCAATATTTTTAGAATAGATATCTATATATCCATATATCCATATCTCATCTTTACAATACAGGAAGATTCAAACATATGTAGACAATGCCTGACATAATGTCACAAGAAACCACTCTTCTTGAACTTCTATAATGAAGAACTATCTGATCTCAAGAGTAGAGGGGAATCAGTCAAGTTCAGCTTGGCTCAATAGCAAAGCCACTGTATAACAAGACAAAATTAATTTTAATAAGGTCATTTGTTTCTCACATTTATCTCCTACCCCAACCTCTCTTCAACCTCTTAGTTTTCTAAACCAATCAGACAACCATGTTTACAATTCAGGAACCACAGCCTTTTTTTAAGTTTTCATTTAAATTCCAGTTAGTTAACATATAGTGTAATATTGGTTTCAGGATTATGAGATAGTGATTCAACACTCGGGAACTACAGTCTTTAAGAAAACACTAAACAAAGCTTTCAGAAGTGGGATTTCACCTAAACTTTATGAGTCATATGTCCCTCAGCAGCACTACTTTATTTCCTTAGAACTAATGGAAACAGATTAAGAAAAGTAGAAAGAGAAGGGAAAGGACACTATCTTCTTTCTGAGGTAAAAATTGACTGATGTGAAGAAGTGGCACCAAGACAAATAATGGACTAAGTTATGGTGTTCTTTACTTAAATAACTACTGTTCATATATTTGTTTAGTCATGTCTATGACTCCTCCAAGGGGCATCATTAGTTCCCATAAGGCAGTACAAGCTGTTAAAGATGTTGGCTGGTACTGAATGGAAGACGAGGACTAGAACTATGCAGATAAGAACCCTTGAACTAATACTTGAAACTTGAATTTCAAAGAGGAGAGAATGGGTGAAATCAGATTGCTTATATTCAGATGTCTGCTTCTGAATACTGGTCTTGGGATTTGAACTCAAACTACATCCATCTTTCTATGGGTGCTATGGTAAGTAACAATAAAATGCTGTTTTAGGGTTCAATTCTAAATTTTGAAATTTCTTATCCCTTAGTATGGACACAGTTTTGAGGGAAATTTCAAGATAGCATATCTTACAATTTTGTTGCATTTTCCAGTAAGTGAACTCATGCCACTTATAGAATAAGGACCATACACATGAAAATGAAGGAGGAAGAAAAAAAATAAGAAAGAAAGCAATATTTAAAAATACAGGTGAGGGTTTCTTTAGACTATTTTCAGCTTCGTTTAAGGTAATATGCCCAGACCTTTTAATTTCACCTGTAAAATGTTTTTGTACCCTCTTGTTATTATTCCTTTCTTTGCATAAAGGCTCTAAAAAGTACACATTACTGTCAATATCTCCTTTTTTAAAAAACCACTAATAATTCTTTGTAATTATCAAAGTTCATCTTATGTATTGATTTCTCTGCATATCCATGAATGTGTGTGTAGCCCATTTAAATCCTCATTTTCTCTCCTCATTCATGTCTATTTTCTATTATCTTTGTTATTACTATTCTCTTCCTTGACAAAAGAAGAAATATCTAAATGATTTCTCAGACTTTTTCTCCTTCTGAAAAGGAAAAATAAATAAAATTATTTTAAATTAAAGAAAAGGAAAGTAGTCCACCTGCTTGGAAAGTGAGGATTTACATTTAGTAATCAGCAATATCAACTGATGCGTCAGAATTAAACCTATGTTATTATTATAGAAATCAAACTGAGTCTGTTGTACTCCCTGCACAGAGGCAGGATGGATCCCATAATTGGTTTGGATTTTGAGCCTGATAATGTCACACATGTGCCAAGAGTAGAAAAAAATGTTTTCAGGGTGCCTGAATGGCTCAGTCTGTCGACTGTCAGACTCTTGATTTCAGCTCAGGTCATGATCCCGAGATCATGGGATCGACCCCCGCATCCGGCTCCATGCTGACCTGGAGATGGTTTAAGATTCTGTTTCTCTCTCCCTCTGCCCCTTTCACCTGTTTGTATGCTCTCTCTCTCTCATTCTCAAACAAGGAAGGAAGGAAGGAAGGAAGGAAGGAAGGAAGGAAGGAAGGAAGGAAGAAAGAGAGAGAGAGAGAGAGAGAGAGAGAAAGAAAGGGAGGGAGGGTAGGAAGGAGGGCAGGAAGGAAGGGACGATGTTTTTTCCCAAGCATGTCCAAATATGGCTTGAGACAAGGGAAAGGCAACTGGCTTGGGGTATTATGTTTTACAGTGAGTAGGGACACAGCTGGGTTAGTGACCAGGATGGGGCAGGGGTGGCTTGGCATTCCTACTCCTACTAGGAAAGGACAACAGTCTTTCTTTCAGATTGCCCAGACAGAAAAGGGGAGTGATATGGCCTGAAATCTGTCAGCAGTCAAATGTCACACAAGGAATGGGAATATTTATTATAAGTGAAAAGAAGAATAATAAAGAGACTTTGGGATGGAAAAAGCTATAGAAATTTATTGGCCATGGGGCACCTGGGTGGCTCAGTTGGTTAAGCCTCAAACTCTTGATTTTAGCTCCGGTCATGATCTCATGGTTCTCAAGATCAAGTCCTGTTTTAGGCTGTCACCACAGTGCCTGCTTGGGATTCTCTCTCCCTCTCTGCTCCTCCCCCTTTTGCTCTCTCTCTCAAAATAAATAAACACTAAAAAATAAATTTATAAACAAATAAAATAACATTGAGTTCAATGCTTACATGAGATTGATTGCATATCGCCCTTTCAATGTTTTATAATTGTCTTCTTTTTATACTTAAGATATAGAAGTGAAGGTTATTGAAGCTGCTAAAGAGGCACCTCCACTCTTAACTGTCAGGGCTCATTAACTCACATGACTGGTTGCAGAGGGTCCTTTTACTCACTTATCACGAAAGGATCAATGAGAATAAAATACTCAGAGAAAAAAAATTTCAGTTGGGAACATGTGCAATATTAAAACGTGACTTGTGTCTGCTTCTAAAGGGCTATTCTTACACTAGATAGCAGGTCTGTAATAGGAACAGGCATATCAACTGATGGGTTAGAAAGTAATAAATTAAAAGTGCTGGGGGCATTGGTTAGATCGTGAAAAAAACTAGGGGGAAAAAACTTCTTAGATTCATACCTCATACTAACCCTGATCTTGATTCCAGATTTAGTATAAATGTAATAAATTTTTAAAAGCTTCAAAGCTGAGAATATTCAGCTAACATAAACAGAAAATATGACATCCCAGCCTAGAAATCAGTACCCCGGGAGACTGGCAGACTTAACTACATGAAAACACCACCTGTGCTAGTAGTAGTACTGGTGATAACAATGATAATAATAATAAAACTCCCATTTATCTATTTCCTTACTAGGTAAAGGAGATTAAGAAAGAGTTACAAATTTTCAGAAATAAAATAGTCATGGAGATGAAAAGTACAGCATAGGGAATACTGTCAATATATTGACTACATAGACATATCTACACACATATGCATATGCTATAGTGTGGTAACACTGTATGGTGACAGAGGGTGGGTACATACATCACACGTGTGCTGAGCAATGTACAGAGCTGTCAAATCACCATGTTGTACACCTGAAACTAACATAGTATTCTATGTCAACTATACCTCAATAACAAAAAGTAAGACTAAATCTCCCACATCAAGAGGTAGTTGTAATTCAAGGAAAATAACAAACTGAAAAAATGTGTACAACTAACATTTTATGTACTTAGAGCTTAAAATTTATAATAAGAGGACTCCAGTAGCTGATTAGACAAAGAAAATTATAAACCATTTTAAATGAAGAAACAAAAAAATAAGAGGAGACATGATGATCTCAATACAGAAAATAGAAATGCAAAGGAGAGAGAAAATACTGGCACAGCAGTTTGCAACCACAGTAACTGGAGAAAAATTATATAATACTCTATCCAGAGCAGTGAAAAGAGATGGACACCCTCGTGTGCTGCTATTAGAAACATGAACAGGGACATTAGAAGAAGCAAGTTACGGCTCTCAGCATGGATCCACCACGCCTGTAAAGTCTGTGAGCCCGAGTTTAGGCCCCGGAGAGCCTAAACCCGTAATAAAGCCCTTTGCTTTTGAAAAAAAAAAAAAGAAAAAAAAAAAAAAGAAGCAAGTTACCAAAATATGCTCAGAGCTTCAAATATATATTCATTTAGTCCTGGTAAATTCAATTTCTGGTAATAACTTAGGGTTAAATAAAACACAGATATAGAAAAAAATAACTTCATGAACAAATATGCAAGTTATCTATAATGCAACTTCTTATTATGGAAGACGTGCATAATATACAATATTAGATAAAAAGCAAATGATTTTTAAAATCTAATATGTATCCATTACATGGAATGCAATGTGTGTATTAAAATAAAATAGCTGTTCTGAATTCATATAATAACATGAACATTCTCATCGGAGATTTTTTTAAGTACACATTGGAACATTAAGGATGTTTAGAATCTTTAGAATGTAGACTCCCTGAAAGGATGGAGGATGTTGTCACTGTTGCTACAGTCATTGTAGCCAAATGCCAAATCCCTATCACATAAAATAGAGCCTGACAACCAGGCTGGAATTCGACAAGTATTTATTTAATTAATTACAAAGATATTCTGCATTGCTTTAGCCTACGGAAATAGACCAAAATATTATCTACAATCATCCATGTGTAATGAGATTACAGACATTGTTGTCTTTCTCCATAACTGCCCATCAAAACCTTTTAAAATTCATGTGTGAGGGGCACCTGGGTGGCTCATTCAGTTGAGCATCCAACTTCAGCTCAGATCATGATCTCACAGATCTCACAGTTTGTGGGTTCAAGCCTCGCGCTGGGCTCTGTGCTGTTAGCTCAGAGCCTGGAGTCTCCCTCTCTCTCTAACCCTCCCCTACTCATGCTCTGTTTCTCTCTGTCTGAATAATAAATAAACATTAAAAAATTTATATTGATGTGTGAAACTAAAATCACTTTTGAAAATAAGGTAGGAGAAGGGGATGGGACCCATATGCCTTCCACTTTCCTACTGTGAGCCAAATGTCTGGAGCTTTACATGGGCTAGGGAGTGCCAAACACACACACAAAGGCAATTAATCTGGGCTGGCAGAGAGGAAAAACAATATTCATTATGCTAGTTATGATTTTCATTATTAGACATCAACAGAAATGTCAGGAGGAAGACCAATACAATCTCACCTGAGCAGATACCAGCCACCGTGAACTTGAATACAGACGTCAGGGCAGGGCAATTCCACCGACCGAAGGCCATTTAGGACTACTCCCATTTGGAACTGGAGCAGGAAAAAGGAGATAGAGAAGAAATCTGCGAAACTGATTCATCCCTAAAAGGCTACAAAAACTGTCATAGTGGAATGGGCATACTAAGTTGAACAAACATATTTAGTTGCACTGCCCAGCTAATATGTAGATGAAGGTTTTCTAAGAAAAAATATGATCATGTATAGAAAAGACATAAAGATGTGCTTTATTTACAACCCTTAATATGAGAAAATCTGTGACCCTGCTATTCAGGAGGTATTTTTTTATCATATGGTTCCAATACCTCCAGCTATATAAATCTATGCATAATATCTCTGCAAATTTAAAAGTTTATTTTAAATAGTCTTATGTAATGAGAGGAATGAAATACTGAGTTTGTAGCTGGTTAAAGAAGAGAAAGACTATGGCTATCCAGCCTTCTTTGTGAGAGGACATGACCAATTTTCCTGCAGCAGGCATTTCCACATCCGGGGGTTGGGATTGCATGCATAAATACTACATAGCAGTCTTCAGTTTTTATACTTGGACCAGACAGACTCATAATTTTTCAGAGATACTGATATTATTGATTTGAGTCTTCTCTTACTCTAAATAAAAGGAGTCCAAATTTACCAAAGGGTGTGATCTGGAAACTCAGTATTTTTTAAGCATGGCATGGACTCCTGTCAGGGAGGATGAGCGCCCTCCCTATGAAGTCCTCAAGAACAGATGGTCCAAATTCTTAGTGGAAATATGCAAGGAATTCATGCATGAAAGGTCTGGTTACATGTAGATCAACTCGTGAAAATAGGATGTATATGCCACATTTTGATAAACAGAAATGGCTGAGTGTTCGTGTGTGTGTGTGTGTGTGTGTGTGTGTATGTAGTATAACAAAGGGAAATACTATTAATCATTTTAATTGAAGCTCAGTTTAGTTTGGATGGCTTTAAGTATTGAAACCATGAATCCCAATTACTAGACTATAAGATCCTTCAGAGTAGAGAATTAAATATATGTTTTTATGTTTGTTTATTTTTGATTCTATAGTACTTAGCACAGTGCCTGATATGATATGTGTGTATATACATATATATGCATATGTATACATACATATATACACATATATATTTATATGTGTATACATAAACTGATAAAACACTACACAATACATATTAAAATTTTTTTATCTACTTGTTCCTTCATGTTTAATAGGCATAATTTCTTAATATAAAGTATTACAAAAACTTCTCTTTCATTTTGGATAGCTCCAATGTTTTGGTTTTCTCTCAAAAAATAAAAAAAATTAAAAATTAATTAATTAATTATGTCAATACTTATTAAATAGCCTTACTTTATCCTTCATTTTGATTATTCTTTGGTTCTATCAATATTATTCAATATTATTCCATTCCACATGCTATAGAATGAAGCATGGAAAATCCAAGATTATTAAGACAGTCTTCCTTTTCCCTTTTCAAAATCTTACAAGTTAGTATGCATGTTAACAATGCATAGTAAAATGGTAGTTCACAGTACTATGTAACAGATATAATAAACTAAGTATTATGTAACACAGATTTAATACAAAAATATTATATGCCTTGAAACAGAAAAAGGATGATTTTTCCTTTCAGAGAATGGATAATTTATGTAAATGAGTACTGGAAAATAAAGAGATTCTTGAATATCCACTTAAAGAATCTGTAATTTACTTGATAAGTGATGAGCAGACATTGAAAATGTTAGAGCAGGAGATAAATGTAGAACCTAGATAGTTAATGTAAATTTACTTGTTGGACTGAAGTAGAAAGAGCTTGCTCAAAAAGAATTAGACCAGAATTCTATGTTAGGAGAAGTTCCAGCACAAGCTGATTAGTGCCTGAACGAGGGTCATGAAACAAGACAGTGAATGAAAATGGCATGATTAAGAAAAAGATAGCCAGACTTGGGGAAACTTTTTTGGTAAGAAAGAACTGAATATAACATTTGGTTTTTGAGCCACAAGTTTCACTTTAGATCTATCAATTATCATCTGGGTGGAAATTATCATCAGGATTAGTATTACATCAGTTTCCTATTGTTTAGTAACATATTCCTACAACCTTAGCATCTTCAAACACATTTATTATCTTTTACTTCTGCAAGTTAGAAGTCAATTCAACCTCACTAAGTCAAATTCAAAGTGTTGTCAACGCTGCTTCCTTCTGCGGACTCTGAGAATGTTTTGTAACTTTCACTTCTAGAGGGCCTCTTGAGAACTCCTTGGCTAATGGTCCCTTCCTTGTTGATTTCAACCTTTTGTCTTTGTCATCTGATCTCCCACTCCTATTCACTCTGATCTTTCTGCTTCTTTTTTTTTTTTCTCTATAATTACATGAGCCCACTTGAATAATATAGGATACTCTTTTCTTCTCAAGATCCTTAACTTAATCACATTTGCAAAGTCTCTTCTGTTGCATCAGGTAACCTATGCACGGGTTCTGAGGATTAGCCCGTGGGCATCCTTGGGGCCATTATTCAGCCTATTAGAGCCATGAGGTCCTACTTAGGGGAAGAGGAACTTTAGACAAAGACTTGAGAGCCATTAACGTGGTCTGAAAAATGATACTCTACAGGCAAATAAAATCTCCAGAACAAAGTACTACACAGAGATGTTAAACAGGCACTGGAGGGCCTACAGTTAGTAGGAAGAAGACTAGGTGTTGGAGTAATGGAAACATTGAAGTGGAGTCTGGCCTGATACTCATCAAGTAAGTTTTGTGAAATGATTTGATCAACTTTGGCAGCTAATGAAAGATTATGGGGAGAGAGCAGACAAAACCCTCCTGAGCCTAGCTGAAGAAATTCAGTTTCAAAGCACAGTTGCAGGGATTTGAATCAGATTGATGAACATCGTGTGTGTTATGAGGCTGAGAGTGTAAATTTTGACATGATCCTGGATTACACTGAATGACGGCTCTTTTAGTTGCCAGTTGCGTAATCAGTTATAATTTATGTGAAATTCACATTCACGAGATTTAAAATGGAAATAATGATACCTGTGTTGGAGGACTGTTGTGAGAATAAATGGTCATAATGATTGTGCAAGTATTTAATACACTGTCAACAAATAGAGGTTTGCCACTGGCAAGAATGGTATTACAGAGTTTTTAAAACATTCACCCTTTTTCCCTTATATTAAAAAAAAAGTTCTAGCAAAAAGAATATTAACAGAGGAAATGACACAGGATAATACATTTTTAAAGTAAGTTCAGCAGAAAATCTGGGGTGGGTTTGTTGTAGATATCATAGAGGCTATCCATTTTGTATAAGAATGTTCATAGGCCGAGCATGGCCAAGACTAATCTTGGGGAAAACTTAGTAATTAGAGGTCCTAGTAAAACGCTCTCCTGCTTCTAAAGAAATGGAATACAGGGACTGTTGACTTTTGTAAATTTTAGCCAAAGGAAAATATCACAAGTAGCAATAGTTTAACACCGTGGCACTATTACTTTTAAGATTTATGAAAATAAGGATTAAAGAAACATTAATTAAGTGGGAGAGTTTCTGTGGATCATCAACAGAGATGGCAATGTACACTGGCTATAACAGGGAAAGAAGGAAAAATGTAAGTCACAAAAGTGTCTTACTCATTAAAGACCTATTCCATATTAAGCACTTTTCTGGTTTCAGGAATATATTATTTAATCCTCAAAAAAAACCCTTGAATTAAACATTATTACTCCCATTTATTGTGCATACAGTTAAAGAAGCTAAGAAACATATCCACAGCCCCAAGGCTAAATGACAGAGCCAAAATTTGTGTGCTTTGCTTAAATTTCATGTTTCCACTCATATTCTCAATCAAGTGCTGAAACCATGTAGAAAATTGGAAGTGTAAACAAAGTAGAAATTTCTTTTATCCAGGGCCTGAGGATATCATAAGCAACCATGGAAAGACCAGAGGAAGAAGTGCAGGTTTTTAGTAGAGTTAGAAGTTATTTAGGTATCCAGAAAGATATTTTGCCTTCGTATAATGATTTTTTTTTAATTGCTTGAATGATACTTATCTAAGAATTCCTTTCAGGAACTCTAGCATCAAAAACCTAGGTCATAGTTTGGTTTGGTTAATGTTTCAAAATGGATAATATTTGACCCTTAAATAATTTATCTGTATTTTTGAAAGGCATTACTGGAAAATGATTAAAATCAACTCACTAAATTATTGACATTTGTCCCTCAAGATTCTACTGAAAATTTTACATAGGGAAAACTGCCAATAAGGACAGTGTTTCAGATAATAGAGAAGTTTATCTCTCTATTAAGTTATATTTGGGGCGCCTGGGTGGTTCAGTCAGTTGAGCGTCTGACTTCGGCTCAGCTCATGATCTCACAGTTTGTGGGTTCGAGTCCCGTGCCGGGCTCTGTGCTGGCAGCTCAGAGCATGGAGCCTGCTTCTGATTCTCTGTGTCCCTCTCTCTCTGCCCCTCCCTTGCTCATGATCTGTTTCTCTCTGTCTCTCAAAGATAAATAAATGTTAAAAATTTTTTTAAGTTATATTCAATATTAAGTCAGTTTGTATATAACTGTGTTTTATTATTTTATTATTTTTTAATGTTTATTTGAGAAAGAGAGAACGTGTATGGGGGGAGGAGCAGAGACAGAGGGAGAGAAAGAATCCCAAGCAGGCTCCCATGCTATCAGCACAGAGCCTAATGTGAGGCTCAAACTCATGAACCATGAGATCGTGAGGTGAGCTGACGTCAAGAGTTGGATGCTTAACTGACTGAGCCACACAGGCACCTCTGACTGTGTTTTATAAACTTCTTTCATTCACTCAGGACTATAGAGCTCATTCTAGGTTCTTGTGATATGATTTAGCTCTTTCTGAGACAGTCCATCATCCTGAATATTCTCAGCAAGCCATATGAACTGACACTGTCTTCTCCAGGAAAGCCTAAGTGTCTTCCATCATTGGCAGCTTTCAGCCTCATTCTTTCTGTAAGGAGTTCTGTTCACAGGAATTGCCATTCTTGGTAAAATTTGGTCTTAACATCCCACCCAGAGTTGATTGTATCACTGACAAACTTTTGACCTAAAAGTTACCATCAATGGGTTTGTATGGACGCAGAGATAAGGAGCAGCTAAGTCACAAGGAACTGGGCATTCAAGTAGTAGTGTACTCATGGCCACAAAATGTTTCAGTAGTTGGGCCAGTTTAATAGTTTTTGAAGAACCTATAAGTTTACCATTCAAAACTGCCTCTAGTGATTTACTGGCCAACTCAAACACAGGTTAAAAAGCATTCTTCTCTTTGTAAGCAAGTTTATATAGACTAAAGAAGCAATATATATGGTCATATTTAAATATCAGAGAGAGTCTGATTTTTTCTAAGCCTTGAAGCATTTGCTGGGATCATTAATGAGTATGGTGGATAACAGTTTTTAAGACATCTACCTGTTAATGGGAAATACTAGTTTACAGAAAAACAAAAACAAAACAAAAAAGCATCCTTGTCCTTGTTTCATTGTTGATGTATCTCAGTATTGATTGAAGCTGAGAACCACGCTGAATTCTCTGCTATTTAAGGATATAGACTGTTTATGAAAATTGTAGGAAAGATCATTGTAAACATCCAAAATTCAAAATGCCAGGGAAACCTGGGTGGTTCAGTGGGTTGAGCATTGGACTTTGACTCCGGTCATGATCTCACAGTTTGTAAGTTCGAGCCCTGCATCGAGCTCATTGCTCCCAATGCAGACCCCACTTTGGATCATCTGTCTCCCTCTCTCTTTCCCCCTACCACGCTTGCCTGCTTTCTCTCAAAAATAAATAAAACATTTAAAAAATTCCAAATGCCAGGTTTTATGAGTTGAATTGAATTCCACCCCCCCAAAACAATCCCAGATACATTACAGTCCTAACAACCAGTAACTCAGAATATTACCTTATTTGAATAGAGTGTCTTTATGAAGATAATCAAGTTAAAATGAGATCATTAGAGTGAGTTCTGATCTAGTATGACCTTTAAAGTATGGCCTTATTTAAAGTAGGAATTTGGACACAGACCCCGTACAGGGGGAAGACAGTGTGAAAAGAGAGAGACAATGCCATGTCCAAGCATGGAATCCTGAAGCTACCAGAAGCTGATGGAGAACTATGGAATAGATTCTGAGCCATGGCCCTCAGAAGGAACATACCCTGTTGACACCTTGGTTTGGGGCCTCCAGCTTCTAAACCTGTAGGAAAATACTTTTCTGGTGTTTTAGGCCACCCAGTTTGTTTTACTTTGTTACAGCAGGCCTAGAAAATTAAGCCACCAGGTTACTGTGTTTTAAACATGAGTGTCTGTCAGGAAAGGCCCTCAAGTGCAGCCTCCTGCCCCCAAGCATGGTCGTGTAAGAGTGACCTTAGGCCTGGAACATTTCCTTCCTGGGAGAAAAGACCCCTCATAGCTTTCAGGGCTTGTCACTTTTTGAGGTATTACATCTCACTGTTACAGACACGGTGTATACTACTTGGTCTGCTTAAGCGTGCGCATATCTGTGACCCGCAGGCATGCCACAGCCTTTCCAGATTTCAGACCCATGGGGGAGGAGTCAATGTCATTCTATTGCAGCACGCGCTGAGCTCTGTGCAGGTGCAGTACCGCAGTTGACTACACAGTGGATCTGCTTTCCACGATGGAACGACCAAAGCACTGAAAAGTGGCTGGGTACTCCTTCTCTCCTCTCGCTATAGTAAGTGTTGTACCACTTGAGCCTGACATGTACAGTATCCATTCTCAGAAACCTTCAATCATTTCCCTGAATTTCACGTATCTATTTTTTAAATGTTTGTTTAGAGAGAGAGCATGCATGTACAGAGGAGGGCAGAGAGAGAGAGAGAATCCCAAGCAGGCTTCATGGCTATCAGTATGGACAAAGCCTGATGTGAGGGTTGATCTCACAAATGGTGAGATCATGACCTGAGCCATAATCAGGAGTTGGATGCTTACCCAGGCACCCCTTACTTATCTATTTTTTTAACCATGGCCACACAACCTGGCCACCCAGTGAACTGGAACACAGCATCCAAAAGCTTGGAAACACCTGAAGGCAGCATTAAATAACAGTTAGTAATTACTGGCCAAAAGGACCATGTCTCTTAATGTTTGAGTCATCAGAAATGCCATCACATTAGTAAGACTTCTGCCTGGATGTGTGGTAGTCAAGGAATATTGTCTTCCTTAGTCCTTGTATATTCCTCCAATAAAACGTCAATCCTTATTTTATGTCTAAGCCAATTTTAATGACTTAATTGATCTTTCTTTCATTCATTCTTTCTTTCATCAACATGGCAATTCATTAGCAAATGTGCAAACTACTCCCCTGGTGGCTGGAGTGGTGAGGGTCAGGCTGGAGAAACAAGATGTGAGAAAGCCTTTCTCTCACAGCTGTGGGGAAACGCTGAAACCAAATAACCATGTAGGCAAGAGAAAGACCTATGCCAGAGGGAATAAAAAAGACCGTTGATACCAATGATCCAAGAGAGAGAAAGAGTTGGATTTGGAGAAACAGATCAGAGAGAACAGGAAATAATTGTAGAGCACAAAGTCTAGAGCAATGGCACTCAAACCTAGTCTCACATTAAAACAGCCTGGAGTGTTTTCCAAAGCCGCCAATGCTTAGGTTCCTCCCAGACATAATTAAATCAGAGTATCTGCAGGTGGGGCTTCGGTGGCACTTTTTTTTTTTTAACATTTCCCCAGGTGCTTCTAATGTGCAGCCAGGGTGAGAATCACTGAGCTAAAGCAAGTACAGAATTTTCATGGGCAATTATCTGGAAAAAGTGGTACTATTATATGCCTATGACTTCTTGGCTGATGGGCCGGCCGTAAAAATCCGAGACAACTGGACACATTTAAAAGTACTAGGCAAGATGCAGTCTTCAAATTTAATCCTCATGTTAATGAAGCTACAGTTTTTTTTTGCTCTCAAAGTTAATTGACCTCTATTATTTATGTGTAGAAAATTGCTCTACTTAATGAATCCAAAAGAACATAATTTTACATAGAACCCTGAATAGAATTGATTTTAATTCTTACCAGTTAGTCTCCTGTCCTCCAATATCACTATACTTTTCCATTGTAAAATGTTTAAGTAGAAGAAGAGCCATAAAGAAAAATACAATAAAGTCTCATGTAGCCATAATAATTTTAAGATAAAACATTACTAACACAGGTGAAGATTCCTAGATAGATCACACAGTGATAGATTCCTCTTTCACTGAACCCTAAAAATAAAATCCATCAGTCTGAATTTAGTGTTTGTCATTCCCATCTGCTTTGTTTACTTACATTCTCCTCTCAACCTTGTTTTTGAAATCCATTGTTGTTAGTGTATGTAAGTCCAGCATATTCATTGTTTAAAAATACCATCATATAGTTACATCATGATAATTATTCATTCCCCCATGAATGTGATTTAGGTTATTTCCAGTTGTTTTTTTAACAGAGGTTTATTGAGATATAAGACATAAAATTCCCTTTAAAAGTGTACAACTGAAGTGTTTGGGTTTTTTTTCAGAGTTTTAAAACCATCACAACTATATGGTGTTAGAGCATTCTCATCCCCCGAAGATATCCCATATTGCTTAGATGTCACCTCCATTGCTAAGTGCCTGGCAAGTACACATCTAGCTTCTGTTTCTGTGAATTTGCCTATCCTGGCATTTCATATAAATGAAATCATACAACTGTGGCCTTTACTGACTGGCTTCTTTAAATTAGTGTAGTTTTCACGGTTCAACCACACTTTACCATGTACCAATACTTTATTCATTTTTATTGCCAAATAATATTCCACTGCATATCTATGCCACATTTTTTTAAATGTTTATTTATTTTGAGAGAGGTGGGGAGAAAGAGAAGGGGGAAGGGGAGGGAGAGAGAAGACCAAGCAGGCTCTGTACTGTCAGTGCAGAGCCCAGTGAGGGACTCCTTTTCACAAACCTTGAGATCATACAGCCTGGGCTGAAATCAAGAGTCAGATACTTAACCAACTGAGCCACCCAGCCATCTCTATCTCTGCTGCATTTAGTTTATCACTCATCACTTGATGGACATTTGGGTTGTTTCCACCTTTTAGCTACTATGAGTAATGCTCCTATAAACATTAATGGATGGGGCACCTGGGTGGCTCAGTCAAGCGACTGACTTTGGCTCAAGTCATGATCTCACGGTTCATGGGTTTGAGCCCCACACTGGGCTCTGAGCTGACAGCTCTGTGTCTCCCTCTCTCTCTGACCCTCCCCTACTCATGCTCTGTCTTTCTCTGTCTCTCAAATACAAATAAATGTTAAAAATTTTTAACAAAAACATTAATGGACAAGGTTTTGTGGGATATATGCTCTTACTTCTCTTGGGTTTACACTGCTGGATCATGTGGTAACTCTGCTTTATACTGTGAGGAATAGACAAAGTAGTTTCCCAGAGCAGCCTATATTAATTATCAGCAATATACTCTACTTTCTCAACATCCTCAACATTTATTATTGGCTTTTTTTTTTTTAGCCTTCCAAGTGGATATGAGGTGTTTGGGTGTTTAATTTTTTTTTAAATTTCCATTTCTCTAATGATTACCAATGTTGAGTAATCTTTCATGTGCTTGTTGGCCATTTATATGCCCTTAGAGACATGCCTATTCAAATATTTTCTTTTCATGAATTTGTCATTTTAGATAAGTCACACAGTGAGAGACAACATATATCCTTCCAAGTATAAACGATTTTTATTAACCAATAAAAAAGAAGATGCTTCAATAGAGGATAATGCTAACTACTACAACAGATACTTCATATAATTGAATATCCAAATGGTTAATAAACATAAGGAAAAATAATCAAATACATTAACTCATGAGAGAAAATGAAAATTAAAGACACAATGAGATACCAAAGTATAGTAAGATACTAACACATATCCACCAGAATGACTAACATAAAAAAGTGGAAAATACCCAGTTATCTATGATATGATGAAAATGATGTACTTCTGGTAAAACCACTTTGGAAAATTGGCATATTTCTAAAACTGAATGTGCCTCAACCTCTAAGCATTTCACATCAGGTAAATATATACCTAGAAGAAATGGGTATATAGATTTTCCTCTCTTAAAAATATGAGTATTCATAGCAGGACTTTCACTAATATCTGAAAACAACCCAAAATGCCCATCAGCAGTAGATAAAGTAGATAAAGTATGGTGTATTTGTCTATTGAAATACTATTCAGAAATTAAAATAAATGGACTATAACTTCACATGGTAATATTGACAAATCTTACAAATATAAGGTTGAGCAGAAAGAACCAGACAAAACAATTAGTGCAGAACATATTGTATAGTGCAGAATGTATTGTCATGTGTGTATACACACACACACACACACACTTTGAAATATCTTCAGAAATCACACTATCTCTTGATCCAGGTATTACAGATATGGCTTTATTTACTCTCTAAAATTCCACTGAGCTGGACACTTATGATTTGTCTACTTTATGATACATACATGTATGCATATATGCATGTTTATAGACATATATTTTCCTTTGGAAAATATTACTCTCATTATCTTGCTTTCTTTCTTTCCCTTCAAGTGACTTCTTCTATCCTACTTTATCCTTCTATGTATCCTACATAGATAACATTGGGTATTTTCTACAGACTTTCCGAAGATAGAATTCTTTCCCTTTTGCTCTTCAGTGAAGGAACCAGAGCCATGAAAATCTATAAGGAAACTAATTTGGTAAAAAAAAAAAAAAAAAAAAAAAAAAGACATGATGTGCTCATCTAGACCAAAGGTGATAGGGTATTTTTAAAAATTATAAGAGAAGAGAAAATTTCAGTAAAATATGATGGAAGCAGTGAGGGATAAAGGAGAAAACTGGATCAAAACTAAGTGTCTTTATCCCAAGATCCCTAGTGGATGCACACAAATTGTATTAAACAAAAAATAAATCCATGCATGGGTAAATGCTTATGAATTCCCACTTCATTATTCTGAAGCTTTGCATAAATGGTTAGTGTGGAAAAAGTTGTCATCATGAGTTCATTCAAGTTTCCTGTGCACATTACATACATCTGCTGTTAAATGTTTACCAGAAAAGAATCTTGATGAAATCAGGAACAAACTAATTGAGGGTCCATCAAAAAGTTTTTATTGAGAATATATGTGACTCCAAGCACGAAAATAGCATCTATGTCCGTTAGAGAGTTAGTATGTTATATACAAAGTTCTTGCCAAGCATATGTGATTACAGAGATTATTATTTAGCTACCAGCTATCAGAAAGCATAGAGAATATATGCCTGAAGTGGTTCTCCCCATAATCATCTGCATTTTATCATGCACTTATATATCCATTCTAAAAGACAGGAGAGGAGAATTAAGGCCAACAGACAGAAGAAGATTGCACCGGAGACACATACCAATCATCTTTTATTACTAAACTCTGCTATGTCTCTGATTTGATTTTTAGCAAAGTATGCTCGGTGATGCACTTTTAGGTTTGAAGCAGATGACATTAGTTATATTACTTCCAGCTGCATTGGAACCTCAGGGCCGTGTTATTTCAAGAGACATCTTTCTTTATATACAAATGCAGATAGGTTCATGAGATGACTTTACCTGTCTCTTTATTCTGCTGTTTGTGTTGTTTGGGAAGCTATGTGTTATCACCACCAGAATGGCCATGGAGGTGTGACATATTGCAGATAATGAGGCAATTATGAAGTTCATTTAGGGGTTTGGAAAAGGGTAAACAACAATATATTTACAACACACCAGATGGCAAATGGAGATCATGTTTATTTTATATTTTCATGCTAAAATCTTCTGTGTAATGTGTATTCCACTCATCAAAGTGGTTTAGAAAAAAAACACAGTGTGTTTGTTTTTAAAGGTGACTCCACAATTTCCAAAAAAGGATGTGATTATATCTCTGGAATCAGAGATATTTTAAGCAAATTTAGTAAGCCTCCTTATTTGGTAGTAATGTAGTAAGTAGTAAGAGATATTTTAGCAAAACCTTCTTTCACATATACCTATTGTCTGATTTAACCTCAAATTATGGGTATTCTGGGCCATGGGCAAAAAAGGTCAGGGGGATTAAAGCATACATTTATCATTGGGCACCTGGGGGGCTCAGTGGGATAAGCATCCCCCTTCAGGTCAGGTCATGATCTCACAGTTCATGGGTTCAAGTCTTGCTTCAGCTTCTGTGCTGACAGCTCAGAGCCTGGAGCCTACTTCAGATTCTACATCTCCCTCTCTCTCTGCTCCTCCTCCCCCACTCACGCTCTGTCTCTGTCTCTCTTTTTCCCAAAGATAAACATTAATTTTTTTTCAATTAAAAAAAGTATATTTATCATGATAACAAAAACTAACAGGTCAGTCTATGCTCAGTAAGATTTAGTTCTAATTCCATGGGAAACATTCCAGGATATTTCACTTAGGCTACGGGAGCTTTTAAGAAGTTGTTAAAGAACAGTCTTGCAAAAAATGGTGCTGGAGCAAATGGGCACACATGCAAAATAATGTAGTGAGACCCCTACCTCACACAGTACAATACAACTCACGCCGACTGGGTATCAAAGCTAAATGTAGGAGCTAAAAGCTATAAAATTTGACCAAGAAAGTGAAAAGTTAACTCCTAGAATGGAAGAAGATATTTTTAAATAAAACATCTAACAAGAGCGTTGCATTCAATATGTATAGAGAAATACTATAACTCAATAATAAAAAGACACATAACTCACTCTATAAAATGATCAAAAGATTTGAATAGACCTTTCTCCAAATAATAGAATGAATGGCCAAAGGGCACATGCAAAGATGTTTAACATCAATCATTTGCTAAAATGTAACTTAAACCCACACTGGGGTACCACTTCACTAGGATGGGCACAGAGGGGCAGATAAAATAACAGGTGTTAGTGAGAAATGCACGGAAATGGAAAGGTTATAGGTTATAAACCTGCACAGCCATTTTGTAAAAATGTTTAGTAATTCCTCAAAATGTCAAACATCCAGCAAATCTACTCTCCTAGGTATATACCCAGAGAATTCAAACTGTATGTCCACACATAAACTGGCATATTATGTCACAGAGTATTATTCAGAATAACTGAAAATTAGAAACATAAATGCCCATCAAGTGAAGAATGAATCAACAAAATGCGGTACAGGCATACAGTGGAATACTACTTGGAAGTAAAAAGGAATGTAGTACTGATATGCGCTGTAACATGGATGACCTTGAAAGAGATTATTAAAGAAGCCACCAGTCACAGTATAACACATCATTCAATTTATATTAAATGCTTAAAATGGGCAAATTAAATTCACAGAGACAAAAAGCAGATTAGAGGTTGCCAGGTGCTAGGACTTTGCTAATGGATATGGGATTTCTTTTGGGGATGATGAAAATACTCTGAGATTAGAGGTGATGGTTGCTTAACTATGTTAAATACTAAAAGCCACTGAAGGGCACATTATAAAAGAATAAATTTTATAAAATATGAACTATATCTCAGTAAAGCTATTGTTTAAAACAAACTATAATAAGGAATCCCTTGGGGTGCTTGGGTGGCGCAGTCAGTTAAGTGCCTGACTCTTGATGTAAGTGCAGGTTGTGATCTCATGGTGGTGAGATCGTGCCCTACGTCAGACTTCACACTGAGGTTGGAGCCTGCTTGGGATTCTCTCTCTCCCTCTCTCTCTGGTCTTCCCTGCTTACTCTCTCTCTTTTTCTCTCAAAATAAATAAACTTTAAAAAAAGAAAAAAAGGAATCTCTCTATAAACTGCCATTAAATAATTGCACCAGGGGGCGCCTGGGTGGCTCAGTCGGTTGAGCATCCGGCTTCGGCTCAGGTCACGATCTCACAGTTCATGGGTTTGAGCCCCACGACGAGCTCTGTGCTGACAGCTAGCTCCGAGCCTGGAGCCTGCTTCCAGTTCTGTGTCTCCCTCTCTCTCTTTGACCCTCCCCTGCTCGCGCTCTCTCTTTGTGTCTCTCAAAAAAAAAAAATGCTTGCACTAGGATATATTAAATTTAAAAAGTTAGAGAAAAGTGTATATAGTTCACAACTGTGTTTCTAAAAGAAAAGGATATGAATATAACATGTTTTGGCTTATTTTTTAATAGAAAAATAAATAAAAAATTTAATTTAAAAACAATGGTTATCTATGGGGGGGGGCGGAGAAAGAACCAGGCCCAGGGGGATAGGGATAGACACTAACACTCTGTATCCATCCTCTATTTTGTAGATTTGACACCAGAACCTTGTATGCACTTTCCATAGTTACACGACAAAATGAAATACAAAAGCAGTCCCTAAACACTGAAAGTGAAATTAAATAAATGATCCTATGTATAAAATTAGTGGCAGAACCACACAGAGAGAAACTATTTCATGTCAGATTAAGAGTTTAAGATGTAGTAGTAACTCCATCATGCATCCCTAATGGGATATGCCCCAAGGATAAAATAACTAAAGGAAAATTCTTCAGCTCTTTTCAGGAATTCTCTTGGTGGTGGTAATGTTGATATTTTCACACTGGCACTGCCATATGTGTATTGTGGGATAAAGCAGATGAGTAATTTATGCTAGTAATTACTGAGGTCATTGAGAATTGGAGTTTTTGGTGTAGAAAAAGGGAATACAGATATGATTATTGAGGTTAAATAAAATCTCTGTAGTCCTGAGTGGAAGCACCAGTGTGAATATATTTTATCTTAAAATAAAATACCTCCATTAACCAATCGGAAAATTTAAAGAGCATCCATTGTCAAACTTTTGAGAATGCCTCAAACTTCACGTACACTGAATGATCTGCAGTTACTGCAAAACCACATTAGAAAGAAGCAACGGGAAGCCATTCTTGGTGCGCACCTCCCTCTGGGTCTTCATTCATAAGCATCTTTGAGAATTTCTGCCCCTTAACATCCACCCCAGAGCGTCTCACTGAGGAGTGAGAATCTTTCTTCTGTTCACACAGATACGCAGGCACACGCACACACGCGCTGTAAAGGAAACAGCTCAGTCTGTCTTACTCTTCCCGCTCTGACCACAGAACTCTGCTGACACAGAACACTGTTGACACACAAAACACTGTTGACACTTCTGGTCACCAAGTGATTTTTTATGACACTAGCTGGGCTTCCTACAATTTAACTGAATTCTAACCACTATCCACCTGGACATAGCGTCAAATTCCACAGTTTAAGGGTTCAGTCCTACAAGACTGGCCCCCAACTCCGCATCAAATGCCAGTCTCAAGCCCAGGTTGTTCCCTGTGCTTCTGACTGACCAGTTAGATTGGAGGCTCTTTGTACTCAGGTAGGTGCCAGTCTCGAGCTCAGGTTGTTACCTGTCCTTCAGACAAACTGGCTCTAAACAATATGTTCCTACAACCCCTTCCCTGGGTTTGATTAATTTGCTGGAGTGGCTCACAGAACTCAGGGGAACACTTAAACTTACCGGTTTATTACAGAAAGATGAAAGAATACAGTTGAACAACCAGATGGTGAGATGCACAGGGCAAGGTATGGGGAAAGGGGCACAGAAGGTCTGTGCCCTCTCTGGGTGTGCCACTCCCCCAGCGCCCCCACGGACGCTCTCTGAATACCATCATTTTGGGGATTTTACAGAGGCTTCGTTCATAGGCATGATTGATTAAATCAGTGTCCGTTGGAAATTGATGATTCAACCTCCAGCTCTTCCCCCCTCCCTGGAGGTAGGAGGTTGGGACTCTAAGTTCTAACCCCCTAGTCACTAGTCACGTGGTTTGTTCTCCCAGCCACCAGCCCGCCAACCTTATGTGAGGTCCCAAAGTCATCTCATTAACGTTAACATAACGTAAACACCTTTATAGCTCTCATCACTTAGGAAATTCCAAGGGTTTTAGCAGTTCTCTGTCAGAAACAGGGACCAAGGCCAAATATTTATTTCTTGTTATGAATCAAAATATCGTAGATGCATACAATGAATCTCTAATGTTTCAGTGTAATTAAGGAAAGTGTGTTTACAAAAGAAATAGACCCAGGCATCAGAAGAAGTGAGCTCTGACTGGACTCTCTCATTTTCTACACAGTTTCCTCTGGAAAGACCTATCATCTCTGCAGACCTCAGTTTCATCACCAATAAAATTAAAAAAGAAATTGAAATAATAGTACCCAAGAAATTTTTGGCTCTGAATTCTATGATTTTATATAGTTATCATGATGCCTAAAATGATACCAGATCTTCTCACCAGAAATCCTTCTTAGCAACATGAGGAGCATCAAGTCGATGAGACGGATGTCAAGGCTCAAACCCAGTGACTAATACATCACAGACACTCAGTACATGGTGCATACCATGATGGTGGTAATAATTTCACAGTATTTATTTTTATTTCTCTATTCTTGGACAAGAAAAAAATAACAAACGCATTTGTAGGCACAGGTTTCTGCTTCTCACATTTACTGCTGAAGCAATTTTTTACATTCAAGAGATATGAAGGAGTTTTCTCCTGTTCCTGGATTTGTTTACATTTGATACTCCATTGGTTAAATGGTACGTCCTATTTGCTAGAGGTAATAACAATATATTCAAACTCATTAATCCCTCACTGGCTTCCCTAATTTATCACTAAAAGAATACGATAAAATCTTATTTTCTATCTTACTTATGATTCCTTGAAAATATTTAAGACTTGATCTGTGAGTAACTGATTCATAATTATTCACAATAATTCTGAGTTGGTTACGCTTGCATGTATAAAAGCAACAAAACTATCAAACATTCTCAAAGTACACAGCCTTTCAGAGGGTAGGCTATATGTCCAATAATTTCACTTTACTATTATTTTTAATTTGGTCTATAATGAACGTATTTGTTTTAAATTTAGATATAATATAAACTTTGCTTTACAAGATGATAATCCCAAGGAAGAAAACTGTGTATTTAGCAAAATTACGGCAAAGATGGAACTTTCTGACGTATATACAACTACTTTTATGTAGAAAACACAAGCATTCAGATACTGATCAAACATGCAGTTTATTTACTGAAGGCTTCTCTTAGAGATTAGAATGTATTTACATGCAAATGTTTACTAGATCCTGAAGTAATACTGAGTCTGGTTAATTTCAAGCACATGGTACTGAACTAGTTTATAGTCAATTATTTAGCCAAACTTAACTATGACAAATCACGTTTAAGTGACAGAATTTGACTATTTAACCCTAAAAAAGTGGGAAGTTATGAGGAACCCATAGGCTTTTAAAAAAGATATACAACATTGAGAAAGAATTAGTTTGAAAATATGGGTACCTTTTAAGATACAATGGAATACTACATGGCAATGAGAAAGAATGAAATCTGGCCATTTGTAGCAACGTGGATGGACCTTGAGGGTGTCATGCTAACCAAAATAAGTCAGGTGGAGAAGGACAGATACCATATGTTTTCACTCATAGGTTTAACAGGAGAAACCTAATGAAACCATGGGAAGGGGAAAGCGGGGGAAAGAGGGAGAGAGAGTGAGGCAAATCATGAGAGATTCTAGAATACTAAAACCAAACTGAGGGCTGAAGGGGAAGGGGGGGAAGGGTAAAGGGGTGATGGTCATGGAGGAGGGCACTTGTGGGAAAGAGCACTGGGTGTTGTATGGAAACCAACTTGGTAATAAACTATTAAAAAATAAATAATGAAAAATAAAATAATAAAATTTAAAATATAAGTGTGCTATTGATGATTTAGAGCAAGTTTTAAAAAAGTATTTTGTATTTCAGTCTGTTAAAAACAAAATTTAGCTGAATAAATTTGAAGTTGAAGATCTAATGGCTTTATTAAACAATTCACTAATCATCAGCACCCCAGCTAGCAAGTAGAGGGAAAAGGAATTGGACAAAATGGGAAGTTTTTATAGGAAGGAGGATGAGGCAAGAAAATTACTAGCGAAAGGAAGGACTGCGATTTAGGCAAGATCATCTTACTTCAGAGGAAGGGCGGGGGGTCTCCTTATGTGGATTATCTCATCTTTCTGTGTGTGATGGAGGAGGCCCGCAGGACAGGTTACCTTATGGACACAAAACAGAAAGCTCCTGGCTGACCTGGTTAAGACTACATTTCTGGGGAAGGGTGAAACTGCAGTTAGGTTAGGGAGTAAATCCTGGTTTGGTGCCTTGCCTGGCTCTCAAGTGACCCCATCTTGGGCCTATGTTTGTTTAAGTCTCTAAAATGGAGACTTGAAAATCTCTCTTCATTATCATAAAAAAGTGTTATACTTTCTGTAGAGGCTGCTTTTAGGCAAACAGGCTTGAACAATGGAATGTAGAAAGGCCCCACAGGACCTCCTGACTGACAACAGGCCCATCAGACCACCCACCTCAAAATATCCACCGGCCCTAACTGACCAATGGGTTACTTACAACCAGGTACTGTTACCAAAAGAGAGGGAATTCCATAGGTCACCGTACCTCCTCATCTCCTCATCGTCCCCCTTTAAGAGCAGCCCACCCGCACTGCTAGTTGCACACAGCTTCTCCTCCTACATCCTGCTCATGGACCCTGAGGCGCATTCAAGAAACTTCTATCTCCTTCTTTCTGCTTCAGGTGAATCATTCCACTTCTTCCCCTACCAGCTTCCACCCATCATCACCGCACATTTGGGGGCCCCCACCTGATCTAGAGACACCACATTTAGACACCATACTTTTAATATCCATAAAGCGTAAATTTACGGGGAAATGAGCTACAGTTTCTACCTCAGTTAACTATCCATATGGGAAGTCTGGATCATGAGACCACCCATTTCATCTTACCTTATCTTGCAGGTGAGGTTATTATTTGCAATTCTCCAATTTGTTTATGTCATTTCTTTTACATTTTATATCTGCAAATGTAATTTTTACTCACTTTACACCAAATGTGCCAGCAATTTTTATTTTTTTTTACCATAGACACACCCTGTTTCAGGGAGTGAGTAAACATTTTTCTGGGAATAACATCACTTTTCCCCTCTGTGTCCTGGTACATTCATAACCAAGAACATTCCTTAGAAGAAGAGAAGCACAGAAGGAGGAGAAGGGAGAAGAGAAAAAATAAGGAAAAAGAGAAGGACTAGGAGGAGAGAAAGGCAATTCTAACTCAATAATGATAGTGGCAACTGTTGTTTGTATGTGAAGGACTATTTGTGATGGGGATTATGCCTGTCGCCTCAAACACGCCACACATTCCTAATGGTACCCCTGTGATAGCAGCGTTAATATCCCTATGTTACAGAGAGGAAAATAGGATTAGAGGATTTAAAGTATTACCTTGATTTGGAAAAGATGTTCGTATGTTTATATGGTATTTCACAAATGTTTTGCAACTTATATTCTCCATTTGCAATGTCACGTTCTTGTAGAACTAGATTATCAGATTATTTGGGCTGGGTGTTGGACAGAATCTAGATTTAGAAATTAACATGTATAAAAATTTCAAGCACAAAAGGACAACAATTACTATAATAATAATCTAACACTTTAAGCCAGATAAACCTGAAACAACCATCCTTTAGCCATATTGACAGCATTACACTGGGATGTAGCCTTTTATGGAATCTGCTGATGACGAGTAAAGACAGGTGACACCGATAATAAACTGGTATGTCAACTTGTTCTAAAATGTCCTCATGAATACATCAAATTAAAAGGAAAATGTAAAATTTACTTAAAGAATCTGAGTAGAGTAGAACGATATTTTATTGATAATTTTATATGACAGACATAATGCTACCTTGGATTTATTTCCTTACTCTTTATTTGAAAACAGAAGGTTCAAAATGTATTCCTCTTAGAAACATAGTGTCTCTGAATACAACTATAAAATGAATTTTAATATCAAGCTTATCATTAACTCATGTAGGTAATTTTTGGATGCCTCCAAAAATGTATGTGTGTGCGTATGTAGGTATGTGTGTGTATATATATTATATATATATGATATATAATTATGTTATATAATATATGTGTGATATATAAATTATATAACATAACATAATAACATAATTATATATAATTAATTAATTCTTCCCCCTTAAGAATTCAGGTGCTACTAACCTAGTATTCACTACTTTCCTGAGTGAAACAAAAGTAGAGAACTTTGTCAGGAAAAAAACATTTTCCATATTACTTATCTTCAAACAAGGTTGCATAAGAATATTTTAACAAACAGACCTGTGGCTCCTTTTAATTTTTAAGCTAAAGCAGAGAAACCAGGTCATCAGGGATGTGGCAATTAAACAAGCAAACCTCCCTCTGCGCAAAGTTTCCTTTCAGAAGAGCTTTCCTTCTTAAAAGAATGTCTTTCCCCTATATTTAAAAAGTGTGGGGAGGGTGACATTTTGGAGCCAATTAATCACAGGCGACTATTGCTGGGATCTCCCCCCAGGATGTACTCGAGGCTCTGTTTATGGGTAAAAAGGCTGAGTCACAAGCCATGTAAGTGATCAGCATCAGGGCTTGATGGTGTCAGCGGGTCTCCAGGGATTTTTTGCTTTAAAACTTAAATACCTTGGCATTCGAGCAGCAGTAACATTACCAACACCTCACCCTTGATTAAAAATGTATATTCCTTGGTCAAGATTTTAGATCTTTCTCCAACTTTCCCTCAGGCATTGCGATCAAATTGAGAGAAGAGTTTCTCTTTCTGGTGATTTCAAAGAAATAAGGCCAGAGGTTACTGTTTAAAGAGAAACAGTTAAAAGCATTTTGACACATTTATATCTCGTCCTTTCCTGTTTCACCAGCCAAAAGGGTTTTCTCTACAGCTTTTCTCTTCCCACAATCTTCTCCCATTTCAAAATACCCTGTCCTATCCAATGTGAACATTACTGTATGAGCGCATTACAAGGCTTTTTGTTTCCTCCATATTTCTGCATGATTTCTTTTGTATCATCTGTTGGATATGAGGTTTGATTTTATGGAATGTTATAATCGGGAAAATAGTTTGGAGCTTTAAGAACACCCAAACACACACACTTTCAGATGAAAAATTGAGGCTGAGAAATGTTACATAATATTCCCAAGACTTAAGAGAAAGTATCAGGTACTTCTTCCCAGGCCACGGAGTTAAGACTCCAGTTCTCATGGCTACTAAATTTGTCAGATCAGCTCGTCTGCTAAACTGGCCTGCTTACTCAGGTTGTTGTTTACTCCTGTCTGTGTTTCCCATGACCACACCACACTGCGCCTACCAAAGATGAGAAGGGCCTAGGCTTAATATCTTAGACTACAGACATAAAGGTTCTACAATGTTTTTGGCTTAGTGAAGGTTGGAAATGGAGCTCAGCAAGACGCCCAGAAGCTGTGGTCTTTAGCTCAGGACATGATCAAGGAGTTCACACAAAGCAGAAATCGCAGCAATGCTTTGAAGCCAAAGCCACTTTGGTTCAATGCTAGTCTGTACCTGTTCATGTGCTATGACCTGAAAGGTTTCTCAGGGTCTTACTGGTCTCAACAATCCCATGTCTCGGGGCACCTGGGTGGCTCAGTCGGTTAAGTGTCCAGCTTCGGCTCAGGTCATGATCTCACTGTTCGTGGGTTCGAGCCCCACGTCGGGCTCTGTGCTGACAGCTAGCTCAGAGCCTGGAGCCTGCTTCACATTCTGTGTCTCCCTCTCTCTCTGATCCTCCCCTGCTTGCGCTGTCTCTCTCTGTCTCTCAAAAACAAATAAAACACATAAAAAAAAAAGAAAAAAGCAATCCCATGTCTCTTCCAAATCATTTGCATTATAAAGGGTTTGGAAAATAAAACTGAAAATGTTGTCAAAGTATTGGTTTGAATATATATGTAAGGTGGGTAACACTACTGTTAATAGTAAACATTTATGAAACCTACTATGTACCAATGTTCTAACTTCATCTCATATATTATGTGCTTTAATAATAAGACAACCTATGGATTTTGCCCATTATCTTTTCTTTTCTTTTTGGGAACAGCAGGCAAAAGTTTATTAGAATATAAGATTAGAAAGGAAGAAGAGGAGGAAAGCCTCTTTACAGAAAAGGGACATTTGAAAGTGTTTGCCCTGCCCATTATCTTTTACAATGCTCACATGATCCAGTACATTTTGTGCATTTTAAGATGAGAGCAATTTTAAGGGCACACACCTAACATGTGTTAAGTTTATTTTCAGCCACTGATCTACCTCACCCCAGGCTCTTTACCATCCTCATTTGCCCTCATTCATTCGGTCAAGGGCCATAGAAATTGCGTATGTGAATTGTTCTTCTAAAAGTTCATGGTTTGAGTAAGATAGCTCAGTTATCCTGATAGACTTAAAATGGATGGACAGGGTATGGTCATGGATTGTCTCCAAAGAAAGCCAGCACGGTCACAATGAAAGGGTTGAATCACATCAAGAAAAACACACACTTAAAGATACGTGAAATACTGTGATTTAACATACTGCATACAAAATTCACAATCAAAAAGAATATTTTATTACTGGATTTTTCCGGACCTTTTCCCTAGGTTAAAATAAATGGCAACATTTTTGAATCTAATAAATAAACGGTGCCTTTTCCCATCATGAACAAAATAACTTGGACAAAGTGGATTTCATATGATTGCAAATATGTAAGGCAAGGGGGTTCAGAATACTTTGTGGCTCTGAAATGATATGTATTCGTAGGATACAAATACTTAGCATGGTTTTCATAAATCAATACCCATCAAGTAATATTTTCATATTCAACATATTAAATGCACTCTCTTCATTGTCATTCTTAATCACATATTTGACAAGAATAGAATACTTTGAAATTGAGAAAAATAACTAGTACACCAACTGTAAGTTGGCAGTTTTCTGCATTTTTAATGTTTACATTTTTCCACTTAGAAATGTGTAAAACCAACCCAACCGAGAGAAAGAAAATTAATAGCAAGGTGGACTTTTCACAATACTTTGAGGAGTATGTTGACATACCTAAATGTAAGTCATAAAATCACATACTGAGCTACAATTATTGGCATTAATTTTATATATTCATTCATTCAACAAACTTTCACTGAGAGCCTCTGTGATCAGGCATTTTACTAAGGTGAGTGAACAGAGACAGGTCCCTGTCCACACAGTGGCCAGTCTGTGTGAATACAACATTTATACTTACTGTTGGAAGTTATTATTCTGCAATAATATATATGCTTGTCTTTTGTCTGTGCAGGAAGCTAGTTGTGCATTTAAGTTGTTTTAGGTTTGCAGTAGATGCTCTGGCTAAGCCCAAAGTACAGTTTAACTTAGGCTGAAAACAGAACTATCTCCCCACAGTCCCCACGACAGTGTCTATTTGAATGAGCCCAGTTATATAACAGAGACAAATGGAAGAAGGGCAGGTGAAAATGTGTTGAGCATCTATAAAGTGAGAGATAACCTTGGACAGACTAACTGGGAGTTGTCTTGAGTAACTAACCAGTAAACCATGTTGAGATATTGGGGCTTGATCTGAATGCATAGTGAACCATCCTAGATCTTTAAGAGAGGACTATCTCCATCTAACTTGAATTTTTAGGAGGAATCTACTACAGATTAAGCATACACTAGGAAAAAGGAGTTGCTGAGGCATGGAAGGGTGAGTTTAAGAAAGTTTATGGAGGCAATGTGGAAAAAGAATAGGCCTAAATACTAAAATAAATACTAAGAACCTAATGAAAGACATTTTGAACACATAATCTGATATTTATCATAAACTAAATTAATTAATGTATTGCTACTTTTTGATGGTTTTTAACAGCATTGTTAATGAGTTTATTTTTTGTTGTCTGTTATGTACAAAAGGCATATGTTCAAAAATACACATTATATTGTTATGGTTTTGTAGATTCTATCACAGCTGGAGTCTTTTTAATGCTGGAAAGAGGCACTGATCCAGAGAACTTCATGTTTACCATAGCCCCCTTGCAAGGTTACTTTCAGATGATTATTTCAAACTAAGATTTTATTTTGCTGTAAGTGCAACTTTTTAGAATAGATTTATTGTTAAGGTGTATCTAACTAGCACTAGAGTTGGAGGGATACTGGAATCACATTCTTTTGCAACCAGAGACTGGTTAAAAAAATTAGTTCCATTTAGGCATGGAACTTTTAGAACTTTTAGAGCTTTTAGAACTTGATGTGAAAGCCGGGGGGAGGGGCAGGAATAACTGCATATAATTGCATTAAATTACAGCAAAGCCTGTGCCAGACAAAGGTATCAAACTATCTACAGAATTCGTGTCTGCCCCAACCCAGGAACTTTCACTATTTAGAGCGACCTCTACAAAAGAGTTAAAATTAATTCTAGGAGAACCATGTCTACAGAATTCCAAGATACTCATCATCAGGGTTGCCAAGAGCCCAAATTCTCAGCTAGTCATCTTTGTCTTTGAAAAAAATCTTTTTAATGTTTTATTTATTTTTGAGACATAGAGAGAGAGAGAGAGATAGCATGAACAGGGGAGGGCTGGAGAGAGAGGGAGACACAGAATCCAAAGACAGGCTCCAGGCTCTGAGCTAGCTGTCAAACCAGAGCCCAACACGGGGCTCGAACCCAGGAACCGTGAGATCATGACCTGAGCCAAAGTTGGATGCTTACCTGTCTGAGCCACCCAGGTGCCCCTGTCTTTGAATGTCTGTATCGTGTCTGCAACTGCCTACTGCAGACACTGTCCCTCAGCGCCATGAAGGATTCAGGGCTTTGAAAGTGCCTAGACATTCCTGCCCTCACCTCCTGGGAATCTCTCTAAGGCCGAACTCAAGATAATGGAGCTTATCTGGCCTTTCACAGTAAAAAAAACAAAAAACAAAAAACACATACTTGTTTTCTTTCTCCTAGACTCAATTATCTCCTAGTTGGCAGATAATGAATAAATGAACTAATCCAAGCTAATGTGATAATGGGGACAGCAGGAAAGCCTTTATTATACAAAGGCCTGGAACACAGGCCAAATTATTCTCTTCACTGTAGATTGCATCTCATAGTAGACACAGCATAAAGCTTCCCAGAGAATTATATAAATGACTTCTAAAAGGCAAACTTCAGCCTGAAAAACTGTTTGGGCAGGGGTCTTTTTCAATGTCTCTTTTATCTATCACACCACATCTTACTCTTTGTTTTTCCCATTCTGCTTGTAGAACTTTCTAGAATACATGCAAATAGACAGGTGTGCCTCCTAAGCTAATGTCATCTTTGAGTTTTCTCTTTAGGCTCCCATTCACATTTTCTGTCACTTTTCTCTTCCTCCCTATCTCCTCTTTTTTCTATTTCACTTTATTTCTATTTCTCCTTCCAGATAGTTGAAAAAATAAAAGTGTTGGTAATTTTCCTTTTTTTTTGTATTTTTTTCAAGGTATAAAATGACTTATATCATTTTAGGGAAGAGTCAGGAGACCTGGTAGGCTAGTTGGCATTGATACAGCCTCATTTGTGGATAAAATAAACAGTCGTTTAAGTGCATGTGACTTACAGTCGGTATGTGAAAAAAGACTATAGATATTGATGGAGAAAATAAAGAGCAATAAAACCTTGGCAATGAGCATTCTCTCCTCTGTGTATGTGTGTGTGTGCGTGTGTGTGTGTGTGTGTGTGTGTGTGTGTGTGTGTGCGTACAGCCCATGAGAAAGAAGGAAATCCTGCAACAACAGTGGATGGACCTTGAGGGCATTATGCTAAGTAAAACAAGAAAAATAAGTCACAGAGAAAGACAAATACTGCAAGATCTTTCTTATCGGTAGAATCCAACAAAACAAAACAAAACAAAAATAAACATTTTTTAAAATGGAAATCTGGGTATGTTCCACGACAATTCTTCCTCTGGTGGGTCCTGAACTGGAATCTTCGGGTCCTTGGCAGTGAAAAATACAAAGACAAAAAACCTGAAAAACTACCACTGCTCTTATCATATCCTTTCTGCTCAGACTTTTTAGGTTCCTTCCAGCATTACTTCACCATTTAATAAATAAATGGAGAAGAAAATTAGGAGTGCATCTGAGGCCCTGCAAATCTCTACTATACACTCCAGCTCCGCCAAGCCCGTTGGCACCTGTGTGGAGCAGCGACGCGCTCTGCCCAGCCAGAGCTCATGATTCTTAGTCACTTGCCAGGATTGAAAACACAGGTAACTTGCTCTAGAACAAGAAGCTGTAGTTCCCAACAAATCTCTGCGTGGTTCTAGTCTCTTCAGAATCGTACCCTGCCTTTAACAGACATACTTAACGGCAACGTTAAGAATCTTTAACAGGCACGTATGAAATGTGCAGTGGATGCTGGCTTTTACTTTTACCGTCGCCATCACTACTACAATACTATCAACAGCATTTGTACCTCATTTATTCAGACCGCACTACTTTCCAGATGGATAAAATAGAAATCCAAGCATTATTTTGAAGAGCTAGCTCACTTTTTCGCATCAGATATGTTATTATAAACACCTGAATCTTTAGACCTTTGAAGGCTTACTCTTTATTAACTAGTATTTAGATAATAGGGTCACTTATGCTGTAACTGTTATGGGCTGTATCTTAACATGAATTAATAATATGGTTTTCATTTTCCTTGTTTAAGTGTCATAAAAAGCTCTTCGGTGACTTCCCCACCTGATTATACGAAAGAACACAATGACCTACATTTAAAGAACTTTCTCCGCTCTAAGGATTGCAGCCTTCAATGATACAATTCAGCAAGTTCTACATGACACTTTGTAAGATATGTCATAGCCAATCTATCATAGTGCAGATTTTTCATGGTTATTATTAAATCCCCTAAAACCATTGACTCATGGTGTCCTTGACATAATCAACTTCTTGTTCCTTAAAAATTCGTTACACATGTGCAGTAAACCAGAATTATGCTTGCAACTTACATTTCAGTCTTGACACAGAAAAACCCCTTTCCCTCAAGTTCAGTATATCTAACTTATTATTTACCCTTCTCTCTTCCAGAACCCAAAAATTACCAGTTAGGAAAATATAATGTTTTCTTCTTCTGTTACTTTTCTATACACATTTTTAGTCATAGTATAAAATGTATACTGTTTTTATAGACCGTGAATTGCAAGAAAATAAACTTTGGGGTAACTGTACCCCCAAAACAAAGTAAAGAAATTCTTACCCATCCTACATATTAATTACCACCCAGGAGGAATTTTACTGGGAAAATAAAATATGGATAGAGCATGAAGCAATGCTGTTTTGCTACTGGCATTGAGAAGAGATTGCTCCTATAGGTTTTAGTGTGAGGAAAGAGAGAATTTATTTCTCATGCTGAAGCAATCACATCATCTGAACCTCTGCATTCATTTTGAACACAAATCTCCTAGTTAAAATATTGATCATATATTAGTCTATTAAAATGCCCTGTTTCATCCTTAGTGCCTCTCCATGCATCTCAGATTTTTAAATATCACTTACATCCTGGCACTTACAGAAATGGTAAAGTTGTAATCTAGGCTCTAGATCTAACTCCACGTCCTACCTAGCTCTGCCATTAACTGGGTAATCCAGGCTTACTTAATCTTTGTGCCTTGGATTCCCCAGAGATATGCCAACGGCTTTACTGAATTATATCAGATAGCATCAGGAAAAGTATGTATCAGCATAGAGTACACGGACCTAATACCAATTACAGTATACACAGTAATTCATTCTCTTAGGATTTCCACTGCATTACTATAGTCAAAATGAATCATTCTTCTTTTACAGCTCTGGAGCTCCATTGATTCTTCTCAGTGACTTTTTTTTTAACATATGCAATTATTTTCCACCATTTACAATACAGTAGTTGCAATGACACTCCAAACAGAACAGCAAAGTAAAAAATCAAAACCCCAACTTCTATTTCATGTAATTAGACTTATACAGAAATTAGAAGGTTAAGTAA